>NC_056737.1:822958152-823203152 GCF_019279795.1 Protopterus annectens | reverse complement strand
ATTTTGCATTTCATTACTTTGGCCGAAGATTTAATTATATAATGCCGATGGAAGAGCCGACGACTGGAGTTTACAAAAAATGCAAGGACAAGGTAAAGGATAGGCATCCGAGGTCCAAAACCGACGACGAGGCCTCCGCTAGGCCATTCGCCGGTTCGCCGGTTCTCAGTGAGTCGCTTTCTCAGCCCCTGGTGCCCGCTACCTCAGAGCCACAGGCCGCTTCCGACTCCCACGTGGAGCCAACTGGGCCTCTGGATACTCAAGGTATTGGACACTCGGAAATCATTCCCTCAGATGGGTCCGGAGCCGCTGAGCAGGCATCGGCTTCTGAGGGTGTCTTCAGACCTACACAACTATATATTAAGCCATCTTCAGCTTCAAAGACAAAGACTAAAGCAGCTCTAAAGACAAAGAAACAAGTACAGCATTCTTCTACTCAGACTTCCATGCCTAAAAAACAGATGCTCAAAATGGCGGAAGACCTAATTACTTTGATCAGGGCTTCCCATCCCCCTCCTGATAAGAGGCCTAGGCAAGAGACAGAGTATGATTCTTCTGATCAGGTTTCTATTTCCTCTGATTCCTCTTCTGAACAGGATTATTCTATGCTTCCCTATGAGGATTCTGATGCTGAAGAATCCATTCCTTCAGCCTCTCCTCCTGAGGATTATTCTTTTGGGGAAACCCTGCATACCATGAGGGAGCATTTCCACTGGGAGAGCCAGGATTATTCTGAATCTAAGAAAAGGCTCAGAGACTTTCTGCTACTTCCTGAGCACAGACACCTTGCTATTCTACCTGTTTTAGACATTGTAGATGATGTCTTTTCAAAGTCCGGACTGTCCCCTGACTCTTTACCCCCTGCACCTGCTAAGCCAGACAGATACTACAGGGTCTCGGATTCTCATAAATTCCTATATAAAACCCTGCTGCTGACCCAGAAACTATATCTCAGGGTCCCAAAGGGGTTAAAGCTTCCACTGCAAAAAACCCTGTCCCCTCCGATAGGGATTCTAGGGCTCTAGACAGTTGGGGGAAAAAAGTTTACACTTCTGCTACCTTGGCTGTAAGGGCTTTAAATTGTCAGTTTCATATGCTTAAATATCAGCAATATTTGATGTCACTGGTTAAACAGAAATTGTTGACAAATACTGAATGTTCAGACAACAAGGAATTGCAGGATTTATTGAATGCAGCTGAACAAGTGGAAAAGCATACTTTGCAATGTGGTTATGATTCACTGGAGGCCTCTTGCAGGGCTGCTGTTACAGGTTCTGTTATTAGAAGGCATGCTTGGTTAAAGGAACAGAATCTGCTTGATCATGTTAAAGCAAAATTATTAGATGCTCCATTACAGCATGATACTTTGTTTGGTACTAAAGCAGAAGAGGTGTTGAAAAAAATGGAGGATAAAGCAAAATCCATGCAGACAGTCAAGGATTTCTTACAGGTACAGCCACCCAGGTTTAGCAGGAACTGGCCTTCTAAAAATTGATCCTTTCCATTGTCAGACAGACCACAAAGAGGCAGATACAGGCGTCCCAGAGGCAGATCTCAGCCCCAAGGCTCATACAGGCCTAAACAATGGGGTGCTCTTACCTCGGAAAGCAGAGAAGACAAATCGCAACCTTACAGGAAACAGTCCCAATGACTTTCCTCTACTAGATCCAAGCACTTTTCTTTTGGCAGCCCCCTTAGGGGGAAAACTAGCACTTTTTTCATCAAATTGGCAAATGGTTACCCAAGACAAATGGGTCCTGAACATAGTGTCCCAAGGCTACAGGTTCCATTTTCACACCCTACCAAGGTCAAAAGGTATGCCAGACCTGCCACACAATCAATGGGCAGAGGAACAAAAACAAATTACAGCCCTCATGGACATGAGGGCCATTCAACAAGTACCACAACAAGAGCAGGGGCAAGGATTTTACTCCAGACTTTTCCTAGTGCCCAGAAAGGACAAGACCTGGAGGCCAATACTGGACCTGTCTATACTAAATACGTTTCTGGAAGTTCCAAAATTTAAGATGTTGACTCTACAGCAGCTACTGCCCATGCTGGGCAAGAAGGCTTGGCTCGTAACTTTGGACCTAAAAGAGGCATACCTGCATGTCCCAATCAGACAATCTTGCAGAAGATACCTCAGATTCATAGCTGGCTCAATGCACTACCAATTCTCTGCACTGCCCTTTAGCTTATCTACTGTGCCCAGGGTCTTTACCAAGTGCCTGGCACCAGTAATTGTGTTTTGCAGACAAAGAAGAATTCAAGTATATCCCTACTTGGACGACTGCCTAATTCAAGGAGAGAACAAAGACATTCTTCTAAAGCATCTGGCGTTTGTAAAAAGATTACTAATTGGCCTAGGGTACACAGTAAAGAAAAATAAATCAAAACTAGTGCCCTCTCAAGAGATAATATTCCTGGGTGCAAGCTTAAATACAACTGCCCAGATGGCTTATCTCACGCCAGACAAACAAAAGCAACTGGTTTCTTACTTCAAGAAACTGGCAACAAAAATCCACATATCTGCAAGGAAAATCCTGCAGGCCTTGGGTTTCATGGCATCCTGCATTCTACTAATTCCATATGCCAGACTGCATATGAGGAAACTACAATGGTATCTAAAAAGTGTTTGGACTCAGCATTACCACAGCCTGGAGATAGTAATTGCACTCATTCCCTGCCTGCAACAGGAGTTTCGATGGTGGACAGAGGCCTGTCACCACAACAAGGTTCTGCCATTCAGTTTACCCACAGCCAGACAGACACTGACAACGGATGCATCAGATTATGCCTGGGGGGCCCATATGGCAGGAAAATGTATTCAGGGCACATGGCCTGCAAACCAGATGCATCTTCACATCAATCAAAAAGAGATGCTAGCTGTTCAAAATGCCCTGACAGCTTTCAAGGACCTGCTTCATCCAGGACAGCTACTGATAAAGACAGACAATACTACAGTCATGTGGTACATAAAAAAGCAGGGAGGTACACATTCCTACTCCCTCTGCAGACGAGCAATGACCTTATGGGACACAGCATTATCTTATCAAGTTCACCTGCAAGCTCAATTCCTGCCAGGAAAAACAAATACTCTGGCAGACGAACTAAGCAGAAACCTCATGGATCCCCACGAATGGAAACTGGATCGACAAGTCTTCAGCATGATAACAAGGAAATGGGGATGCCCAGACATAGATCTATTTGCCTCCCCTCACAAATGCTAATTGCAGAGATTTTGCACAAGGATTTATCACAGGCAAGCATGGAAAGTGGACGCCCTAGCCTTCAGCTGAAAAAATCTAACAGTATATGCCTTTCCTCCACTGCCTCTCCTTCCCAGGGTACTCCTAAAGGTCAGACAAGAGAAGCCAAAAATGATACTGATTGCACCAGACTGGCCACGCCAGCACTGGTACCCAATCCTAGAGAGCTTGTCTCAAGGTCCAGCATGGATATTGCCTCAGACTTCTCACTTGCTGACCCAACAAAACAATCGGATTCTGTACAGCCAACTCAGGACCTTAAATCTGGCAGCATGGCAGATAATGTAGCCATTCAGAACACTCCTCTTTCAAAAGCTGTTATGGATGTTATCTTGGAGGCCAGGAGGCCCAGTACCAGAAAATCTTATGCAGAAAAATGGAAGAGATTCTGTGCTTGGAACCAGGAACAAGGCATTGACACGTGTGTACCAAATATCCCTCAGATTTTACAATACCTAACTGAGATGCTGAACAAAGGCCTTCCTTTCTCATGAATTAAGATTCATGCCTCTGCCATTTCAGCCCATTACAACATGGGACCACCTATCTTTTCTCATCCTTTAATAAGGCAGTACCTCAGAGGGGCCAAAAACATTAGGCCTCCAAGGAGAGCACCAATTCTGACCTGGGACCTCAGTTATGTTTTGGAAAAACTCACACTGCCTCCTTTTGAGCCAGCCTCAACAGCGGATATAAAATTCTTATCCTGGAAAACAGCTCTGCTCCTAGCAATAACCTCTGCAAGACAAGTCTCGGAGCTACAAGCACTCATGGCTGTGGAAACTTTTATCATTTTTCATCCAGACAGGGTTTCTCTGAGGACAAACTCCACATTTATGCCTAAGGTGGTGTCCAGTGTGGCCCTCAACCAAACCATTCACTTGCCTACCTTTTATCCAAATCCACAGAGCAAGGGTGAGAAAATTCTGCATTCTTTGGACATACACAGGCAATTACGCTTCTACTTGTACAGAACTAAAGCCTTCAGAAAGACTGAGCAACTTTTAGTGTCATATGCTGCAGGATCACAAGGAAAGGCTATCTCAAAACAGACTATTTCTAAATGGATAGGCCATTGCATCTGTTTCTGCTATTTTCAGCATGGCAAATCAGTGCCTAAGGGCATTAGGCCTCTTTCTACCAGAGCAGCAGCCACTTCAGCAGCCTTCCTCAGAAGAGTACCAACCAAAGATATCTTAGAGGCTGCAACTTGGAGTTCAGTGCACACTTTCACAAAGCACTACTACTTACCTCTTTACTCTAAATCCAGAGCAGGCTTTGCCACTTCAGTTCTGCAGGGCGTCATAGCCTCTCCTAATCCTATTTAGCCCAGCCACCCATCCTCAGCTTTGGGATTCAACCCAAGAGTAATGACTGCAACAGTGAAATACGATGAACATAGTACAGTTGTGTACCTACCATAAATGTAGATGTTCGAGTGTATTCACTGTTGCAGTCCAGGTTACCCACCCACCATCCCCCTTTTCTTTGCTGGGACTTATCTGTCCTTCTCTATCCTATACAACCTATGTGGTGTATTTGCTTGTAGATGAAGGAAATGTTATTTTTGTGCATGCATATTTATTGGCATATTTTTTCAGCCTACCAGTTTGGGGGCACCTGACATCTGGGGCAAGATAAACTGAAGAAAATGGCATTGGCTGCATCTTTTATACCCCTGGTGCACTGACGTCAGGGAAGAGGCGACAGCAACCGACGCCGGACCTAGACTTTGGAATTCTGGCTGACTGAGGGTAGCCTGCCAGCAGGATAACCCAAGAGTAATGACTGCAACAGTGAATACATTCGAACATTACATTTATGGTAGGTACACAACTGTACTGTATGTGCTTTCTTCCTATGGAATTGTCTGCAGTATGGCATTTATGCAGGTAAGTGAGTCAGAAAATCGATTGGCTGCATAAATTAGCATGTTGCTCCTGGCCACTAATGGTAAAGTAGAAAAAAATGTATCTGATAACACCAAAGGTAGGCCAATAAGAAATACAATATAAATATAAAGCAAACAAATCAGGCATCCACCAAGGCTGAAGAATGGAAAATCTTTAATACACAGGATAAGCGCTTTCACACATAGTGTGCTTCATCAGATCCAGAAAATAAAGCATTAAAACAAGGCCTTTAAATAATGCAATATATTTAACGATTAACCAGTCATCACATAAAATCAATTATTGATGTATATTACATTTTTTAAGAACTGGTTTTAAAGGCACAGATACATTAAGACCAGGCTGCTTGTCAGCCTGTAGTTTAATAATCCATTTAGTTTCTATAGTTTCTAACCTATTATTAAAATCACCACTTCTTTTATTAGAACACACAAGTTGCAACACAATAAAATCAAAGCCATGTCCAGGAAAATTAGAAATATGCTTGGCTAGGGCATTGAGCATATTATTATTATTGTGTCTAATATCACCTAGATGTTGAAGAATACGTTCCTTTAGCATTCTAAAAGTTTTCCCCATATAAAATGAGGTACAATGCTTACATCTAGCCAAATATATCAAACTATGTGATTTGCAGTCAGCATAAAAATTAGGTGTAAAGAGGATGTCATAAACCGTTTGTTGAAAACCAATCCTAGTTGAAATATAGCAACAAGCTTTGCAGCTCCTTCATGGAAAAGTGCCCTTACTCTCAGAGTAAATAGTGGGTTTAAATGTGGATTTATAGCAGAGCTGTCTTTTAAGAGAAAAATTACTTTTAAAGACATAACTGGGCTTATCCCCCACTATGGATTTAATCTTGTCATCTGAAAGTAGTATGGGCCAGAGCTTATTAACTGTATGACATACTTGTTGCATGTTATTACCATAAGTCAGCATTAGTCTAACCTTATGACTAGTCAAATCATCAGCCCGAGATTCCTTGGACAAATTAGAACTATTGAAAAAAGGTTTACCTCTACTAGACCGCAAAGATGCTACATTATTGTAATTAACATACAAATCATGCTGCTTACATCCCCTAGCCAAAAAATCATTATTTAAAAGATCCATAGCTTCATAAAATTCAGTATCATCAGTGTGTAAACGAGACATTCTGAGATATTGACTCTTGACAATATTATTAAAAATATGTCTGGGATGCATACTATTAAACTGTAAAAACATATTTTTCCTTCAGGGTTTTCTAAAAAGAGAGCTATTAATAACGCCATCTACTAATCTAATCTTTACATCCAAAAAAGCCGTTGTAGTATGTGAATAGTGCAAGGCAAATTTAAAACAATTACTAGATGTCTCCAGATAGTGAACAAAATTCAGTAGGTCAGGATCTTTTAAATAATGAATAAGTTTAAATAATTCAGTAGTTCTAATTTGTCGAAGGAATCTCAGGCAGATGATTTGACGAGTCATAAGGTTAGACTAACGCTGACTTATGGTAATAACATGCAACAAGTATGTCATACATAAGTTCATAGGTAGGTACTAGGCTATTGGCCCTAGGGCCTATATAAGCCTAGCCAAAAATGTACCCTGGCTTTCGCCACCCAAGAAAATTATTTTCCTGTGCCCCTGTCGAGCAGAGCCACAGAAATGATCCCTGGGGTGAATTTCCTATTTCCCATCTAATCATCAAGATTTTTCTTGAAGAGTGTTAATGAGGAGGTCTGTTTGACATGGATAGGTAGTCTGTTCCAGAGTATGGGAAGTCTCTGGGACAGGAATCTATCCATCCAGCATGTTCTGTTTATTGTGGTGACAAGGTTTAGGTCCCTAGAGCGTGTAGCTTGGAGGGATTGGGATTTCTTTAAGTGGAGCATGTCCAACAGCTCTGGGTTTGACATAGCTTTGTATGTTAGGCAGAAATCGCCTCTGAGTAGGCGATATGCGACGGAGTAAAGCTGGAGTTTTTTTAGACGGTCTGCGTAGGGCATCTGTTTTAGGCCAGTAATCCTCTTTGTGAGGTGTTTCTGTGGCCTTTCCAGTTGTTGTAGATGTCTTGTGAGGTACATACCAAAAGGGGCGTTGTACTCTATAATGGGTCTAATGAGCGACGAGTAGAGGGGAACAATGACCTTTTTTTTCCTGGATGAGAAACCTTTTGTGATGAGGTGAGCCACATAGAAGGATTTCCTGACCACTGTGGCGATGTGATTATCAAAGGAGAGACTACTGTCCACCTGTGTCCCAAGGTCTCATCACATTTTCGGCATTAAGTAGACTACCAGCTGTGTGGTAGTTCATGGGTACAGAGTTTTTACCAAAGGGGATGACAGTACACTTTTTGACATTGAGCTTCAGGCCATGGCTTTGACACCAGGTATCTGTCTCAGTGAGGCCCTTCTGTAGTATGTCCACATCGTTAGGAGTTTCGATTATGGCTCCTAGTTTGTAGTCATCTGCAAACTTTGTTAGCCAAAGACCTTCTGTGTTAGCCTGCACTTCTGAGAAGTAGATACCAAACAGGAGGGGACCCAGGACAAAACTCTGTGGTACTCCATTTGTCACTGGTCTGTAGTTGAATTTGGAGTCCGCTACTTTCACAGTGTGGGTTCTGTCCATGAGTCAGTTGGCAACCCATCTTGTGACATAGGGATTTATACCTAGTTTTAGTGAGCTTATCTATAATTCCAGAGTGGGGGATGGTGTCGAAAGCCTTGGCGGGATCTAGATAAGCTGTGTGAACCACTTTACCCTCATCTATGGCTTTGGTGACTGCTTCAAAGAAGTCAATCAGGTTTAGGAGACATGATCTGCCTTTTACAAATCCGAACTGGGTAGGGTCCAGAGTTTGGAGATTACCAATATCTTTGTTTATGAGTTCCATGACGATACGTTCCATGACCTTGCAGACCAGGTTCGTCAGGCTAATGGGACGGTAGTTCCCGGGGTCCGTCTTGGCTTCCCCTTTGTGGAGTGGGATAACCATTGTGGTGCGCCATTCAGTGGGCACAAAGCCTGAGGTGAGGCTATGATTGAACATGGTACTTAGGTAGGGTGCCAGTTCATTCTGTAGTTCATGTAGAACGCAGCCTGGGATATTCTCAGGTCCCATGGATGCTGTGTTCTTGGCTTTGGAGAGTGTGTTTTTTACCTGTGCAGCCATGATTACCGGAACTTTGCATTCTTCCGGTATAGAGATGGGCCCTCTAGGGGGTGTGGGGGGGAGGGGTAAAGTTAGCTCTGAACCTATCTGCCAGGATGTTGGCAATATCAGTTGGTTTTATATATTTAGTGCCATTGTGCTGTAACTCAGAGCAGATCTGAGTGTTGCCATTGAGATTCTTGACATAGCTATAGAATGCTTTGTGGTTGTCTTTAGAGTCAGTGGTAATTTTGTTTTCGTAACTAGCTTTGGAGGATTTTATGAGGGATCTCAACTTCTTACTGAGGTTGACCAGGGAGTTCCTCCAGTCATGGGATTTTACTCTTTTTTACAACAGATTCTTTCTTCTGTTGTAGAGTTTGTTTATGGCAGAGGACCACCAGATTAGCTTCCTGTTTTTGGAGGATAGCATATTGGTTCTATTAGGGATAGCATGATCCATGCACTGATGTAAGCGCTTATAAAGTGCATTTGTGTAGGATTCAGCAATTGTACCTCTATTGTCCGTCTGCATGGGTGTCATGAAGTTTGTCACTTCTGTCTTAAGAAGTGTGAAGTTGGCTTTGGAGAAGTTTTTTTATGGTGGTTTCCCTAACTGGGGGTGGGGGTGGGATGTGGATGTCTAGGGTGATTAGCTTGTGGTCAGATCTGACCAACGAGGAATTGACCTCTGGTGTGGAACACTGATTGCCCATGTTGGTAATGACCAGGTCTAGGATATTGCTGCCCCTGGTGGGGGTGTGAATAATTTAATCCAAGACGTTGGAATTTATGAATTCCAGAAAACTTTGAGCAAAAGAGTTGGTACATGAGTAGTTTTCCCAGTTAATGGTGGGATAGTTGAAATCACCCATTATTAGGGTGTTGGGTTGTATCCTAATACTTTCCAGTGTATCAAGAAATGAGGAGTGGGAATCCTGGGGCATGACGGGGGGGTCTGTAGCAAGCTACAATTCGGATTGTGGTCTTGCCCAGAGTTAGTTGTATTTGGATAATCTCTGATGCATTATGCTGTGCAACTAGCCTGGAGGTGTGGATATCCTTAATGAAAATGGACACGCCTCCATCTTTAGTGCTTAGTTTCGGGTGAGATGGCCGAAAGGTGTGGTATGAATTATAGCCTGGTAATGCAGGGGTGCTCTCTGGAGATTTGAACCAGGTCTCTGTCACTGCACAGATATCGATGTTCTCCATTTTAAGGAGTGCCTCGAGTGAGTGCATTTTGAGGTTTAGACTTCTAGCATTGAGTAGCATTACCCTCAGATTTTGCTTGCTTGTACCTGTTACGGTGATGAAGTTGTCATTTTAATCTTGCCTAAAAAAGGCACTATAGGGCTGGCAAGAGCCTTAGCCAGTATCCAGAATCCCAAGGGCGACAGGTGCAGGCCATCTCTGGCAAAGCATTTTGGTCTGTCGATCATGTTGTCCCAGGCAGACAAATACTGGATCCCCTTAGAATGACACCAGAAGCTTAGCCAATTGTTGAAGTCAATCATTTTGTCCTTGTACTGTGGTATCATTCTGTGTGATGGCAGGATGCTACTCAGGGCTAGGGTCATACCTGCCTGGGCTACAAGATCGGAGAGCTCCTCCATATACAGTTAATAAGCTCTGGCCAATACTACTTTCAGATAACAAGATTAAATCCATAGTGAGGAATAAGCCCAGTTATGTCTTTAAAAATAATTTCTCTCTTAAAAGACAGCTCTGCTATAAATCCACCTTTAAATCCACTATTTACTCTGAGCATAAGGGCACTTTTCCATGTAGGAGCTGCAAAGCTTGTTGCTATATTTCAACTAGGATTGGTTTTCAGCATCCGGTTTATGACATCCTCTTTACACCTAATTTTTATACTGACTGCAAATCACATGGTTTGATCTATTTGACTAGATGTAAGCATTGTACCTCATTTTATGTGGGAAAATCTATTAGAATGCTAAAGGAATGTATTCTTCAACATCTAGGTTATATTAAACATAATAATATGCTCAATGCCCTAGCCAAGCATATTTCTAATTTTTCCTGGACATGGCTTTGATTTTATTGTGTTGCAACTTGTGTGTTCTAATAAAAGAAGCGGTGATTTTAATAATAGGTTAGAAACTATAGAAACTAAATGGATTATTAAACTACAGGCTGAAGCAGCTTGGTCTTAATGTATCTGTGCCTTTAAAACCAGTTCTTAAAAAACGTAATATACATCAATAATTGATTTTATGTGACGACTGGTTTATCGTTAAATGTACTGCATTATTTAAAGACCTTGTTTTAATGCTTTATTTTATGGATCTGATGAAGCACACTATGTGTGAAAGTGCTTATCCTGTGTATTAAAGATTTTCCATTTTTCAAGCTTGGTGGATGCCTGATTTGTTTGCTTTATACTAATGGTAAAGTCAAAGGCCATGTTTGTCCATCCTAGTAGAGGTAAATGCTGGGGAGTCTAGCGGTCAAGTTAAGTGTGTGTGTGTGTGTGTGTGTCTGACTGTGTGTGTCTATGTGTGTCTGACTGTGTGTGTGTGTGTGTGTGTGTGTGTGTGTGTGTGTGTGTCTATGTGTGTCTGACTGTGTGTGTGTGTGTGCGTCTGTGTGTGTGTGTGTGTGTGTGTGTCTGACTGTGTGTGTCTATGTGTGTGTGTGTGTGTGTGTGTGTGTGTGTGTGCGAGAGAGCCTGGGAAATAGCAGTAGTGGGGTTAGTGAGAGGTTAGTGTGTGTGCATGTGTGTGTCTGGGTGAATGTGTGAGGGTTTGTGTGTAAACCATTAGGTGAGGGGCTGTGTGTGTGTGTGTGTGTGTGTGTGTGTGTGTGTGTGTGTGTGTGTGTGTGTGTGTGTGTGAGAGAGTTGGGGGTGGCTGTCCCACTTCAGCACATTGGTAGGAACGCCCACTAATCACCAGGGATAACCCTACAGACATGAGAGGAAACATTAGACACCAGGGATAACTTTGTGTATGAAAGACAGGGGGAGTACTTGACAACAGTTTTTTGAGGGGAAATCTGTTGCCTGGTATACAGGACATTGTCAGACCCCACTCTGATGGACCTCCTGCATGGCCACAAAACAAGCAGTACCAGAATTACCCATTCTAAAGACTTAAACCTTGCCTGTGATATAAATAGGACCTGCTGGAGAGACAGGTATGTATCCAAGAGACTACCTCGTCTATGGAACAGGCTCCCCATCCATGTGTTTCTCCCTAACCCAATTCAAGTGTAACTTGGACAATTGCATGGGAAACTGGAAATTCTTCCCTGGTTTGGCACCTGTGTCTCTAAAGGACACAGGTAACTTGATGGTTCATCTCCCAGGCCCATGCTTACACTTAACAAGGGTATCAGAACTTGTCAGAGATTTGGGATGCATGGCTAGACTTAAAAAACCTTGATGGTTCATCTCCCAGGCCCATGCTTACACTTAACAAGGGTATCAGAACTTGTCAGAGATTTGGGATGCATGGCTAGACTTAAAAAAAACCTTGTAGTCGTTAGCCTAGTAAACACCTATGAACCAGTGACGAAAGAAACTCTATGTATGAGGGTCATGGAGGAAACACTAGGCACCAGGAATAACTCTATGTACGAGTGTTGGGGGAACACTAAACACCATGGATGTTGTTATAAATTTATTTCCTTCAAGTCACTAAAAAGGATTCGAATGCTGTACCCTTTCATCTCCCAAAGAGGAAATTAATCCTCTGCACCATGACTAGTCATCAGGGATAAAATAAAAACAAAACTCTAACGGTTAAAAAAATATCAACTACAAGCTGCAGTGTCAGAAATCAGTCTACCTGAAGTGGGAATAGAACCCACAGCCTTCTGCACGAAAAGCACCTGTTGCACCATTGACACTGCTAACATATGGAGAAAGAGACTTACAGAGATATTAGAAGAGGCAAGTATGAATAACTGCATGAAAGTGTAGCTGGGGAGAGGATAGAGAAATGGTGAGAGATTCATGCAGAGGGAAGACAAGTAGAAAGGAAAGAAAGTGAGATAGATGCGAAGAGAAAAGGGAGGTAGGATGCATGTCTCTGAATCTCACAGCAATGAGAAGGACTGAGAAGGAAACAGTTTAGAGATGATACAGAAACTGTTGTTAAGAGACTGCCTTGTGTTAATAAAAAGACCAGAGCTCATAATTAATTCAAATCTACTACTTCAGTGACTGCTGTTGTGTCCAGATTGCCTTTTACTGTTGTGAAGTCTTCTCTTTAACCAATGAGGCAAGATAGTGTTTCCTCAATGTCGTACTTTGAGGTTAGAAGAATTATGCAGTCCAGTCCTTTGACTGTCAGGTCCTCTAAGTAATTTCAAAGGCATTCTGTTACTCTGGAGTAGACTATGAGAAGATGATGAGGGCTTTTGTGAGGGTGCAGCAAGAAATCTATTTTGCCTCTTCCCCTCTGTTATTAGGGCAGAGAGAAGTGCTCATTCCATGCTGTTCTTCTCTATTCTTGTCCCAGTTCTACTAATTGGCCCCAGTGGCTCCCAGTTTGTGCAGCAGCTCTTCTGAGGTTAGTCATAAACTACAGACCTCAGGATTGAGATTGACAAGTGTGTTGATGTCTTTGCCTTGCCACAACTTATGTCTTCAGCATCTTTACATTTTAGTGATACCATCAGTATCGATGTATCTCATGCTGAAGTTTTTGGCACTGGGGGTCTTTCTGGCTGGGGGCATTGGGTTAGGATATGTAGGGTGGCCTTGTTAAAAATTTCAGCTATGTTGTCATTCAAGTCGTCAGCCTCAGGAGTTTTGATATTGAGCTTAGGCTTGACAGACTGTTTAGTCTCAATGTTTGGGATCAAGTAGTCTAGGCAGGCTCTATGCTGAGTTGTTTCAGTGTCAAGTTTGGCCTCAGGCAATTGAGTAGGCAACCTCAGTTCAAGAGTTTGGCATCAGTGTCAGTTTCTACATCAACAATACAGATGTTTTTGCATTTATCAGCCTTAACACCTCTACCTGTATCAACTATGGTCTTTGGTAGAGACATTTATCTGTCTACCTGTTTGAGTAATTCATCCTTCTTCACAGCAGGACACTGGGGAAGAGGGGGGGGGAGTGCTTTTGTAAGGCTCTACTGCATGTGTTTGGATCATGTCATACTTCTTTTTTTATTCTTGGATAAGTTGCCTTCGAGGTCTGTGCAAGAAGGACAGATGCAAGAATTATCTGGGCACCCCATTAGAGCCCTTAACTTGGATAATGATAGTGGAGATGGAATGGATGGTATTGTTTTCCCACCATCCTTTCTGGACAACCTCAGCTTTAAGGACTTTTAAAATGATGAGGCAGGGAATGGAATGGCCTGCAGACCCCCACAAGACAAGATCTTCAGCCTTGTAGGGATTTGTAGTTGCTTGGTGCAAACTCCCAGGGTAGACTTGTTGTTGCAGTGGGAGACTTAACAATGCTCCTGTGCAGAGTCCTTTCTTCCATTCTTCATATAAGGACTCCAGGGTAATGCATTGATTTGGGAGTTATGTTTGCTTGATGTCCTTCAAGAATGCAACTGCAGTCCTTACATATGGGTTGTCCTGCCTCAGGCAGCCCTTCGGTCGGCCGGATTCCAAAGTCTGGGTCCGGCGTCGGCTGATGTCGGCTCCTTCCTGACGTCAGAGCAGCCAGGGTATAAAAGCATCAGGCGACGCCATCTTCTTCAGTCTTTCTTGCCGCGTGGTGCCCTAAGCAGAAGCAGTTCGCAAGTGCCGGTCGGTCAGCTCCTTTGTTTTCAGATACCAAAGTCATCAAAAAGCTAAGTACCCCATTGGGGAACCTTTTTTTGCCTCAGCCGATGTCAGATAAAACTGCAAAAGTTAATAATTGTTTGTCTTGTGGTAAACAAATACCTCATAAGGACTTCCATTCTTCTGCCTTCCCTGCCTCGGCCCAGACCACGACGTCTCGGCCTGTGCTTGCTTCAATAAGCGCACACTTAGGCGCCGGGCAGAATTTGCTGTAGACTTTTTTGGAGAAAATTACTCCTATATCATGCCGTCGGAACTACTGACAGCACATACTTCCAAAAAACGGAAGGACCGGGACCGATATCCGCGGCCCGTGACTTCCACCGACACCATGCTAAAGCCTACCGCAAGTGCATCGGTCTCTTTGGAGGCGGTAATTCAACCGCTCCAGGCCGACGACACCGTTTTACCATTCACTTCGGTACCGGAGGCTTCCCCGGTGCCGGTTGTTGATTTTCCTGAAACCGAAGCCCAAGATTTGCCTGACACCATACCGGTGGACAAAGTTACTCCAGCACGTGGGGCAGCAAGGCCTCCTATGCCTATGTCCATTAAGGCCTACACACGTGCTAAGGCTGCCAGCCAGGCTAAGTCTCACCCTCCTAAACCTTTTCTACAGGGTTCAACTTCTGATAAACAGATCATGACTTTAGCTGCAGATCTAATTTCTTTAATCAGGGGCTCTCAGACTCATCCAGACAGAGGTTCTCAGCCGCCTTCAGACAAAAGGCCTAGGGTTGAGCTGGTGAGTCAGACCATTCAGATTCCCAGGAAGAATCTTTCCCAGCCTACGAGGATTCGGATGCTGATGAATCCATTCCCTCTGCCTCTCCTCCTGAGGATATTTCTTTCGGGGAGATTCTCCACTCCATGAGAGAGCATTTTCAGTGGCAGGGCCAGGATTCCTCAGACTCCAGGAAAAGGCTTCGGACTTTCCTTAAGTTACCCCAGCACAGGCCTTTAGCTATACCCCCAGTGTTAGATGTATTGGATGATGTGTACTCAGACTCCAGTACTTCTCCTGATTCTCTCCCCCCTGCTCCGGTCAAGCCGGACAGATATTACAGGGTTCCTGAAACTCATAAACATCTCTTTAAGGCACACTCTGTTGATCTAGAAACTATTTCTCAGGGGCCCAAAGGAGTGGCCACCTCCACGGCCAAAAATCTTTTGCCCGCAGACAGGGAATCTAGGTCCCTGGAGAGGTGGGGTAAAAAAGTTTATACTTCATCCACCCTTACCATGAGGGCACTTAACTGTCTTTTTCATATGTTTCAGTATCAGGATTTCTTGATGGATGATTTACAAAAGAAATTAACCTCTCCTGAGCCTTTAGATAGAAAGGCCTTGCAGGATTTGGTACATAATACTCAGCAGGTTAGCAATCATTTTCCTTCAGTGTGGTTATGATGCATTGGAAGCTTCATGTAGGTCAGCTATGACAGGGGCCGTCATACGTAGACATGCTTGGTTGAAAGAACAGACATTGCCAGATCATGTTAAAATTAAGCTTCTAGATGCACCTCCCGAAAAAGATAAGCTATTTGGTGCTAATGCACAGGGTGTGTTGAAATCAATAGAGGAAAAAGCTAAATCAGTACAAACAGTCAAAGATTTCCTCCAGGTTCAGCCACCAAGGTTCAGCAGGAATTGGCCTTCAAAGAATTGGTCCTTTCCAGACACTGACAAGTTCCAAAGGGGAAAAAACAGGCGTGCTCGAGGTAGAGGGCAATACTGAGGCTCCTACAGGGGCCGCCAATGGCAACCAACAAATCAGAGAAGTGTCGCTGTTCCACAGGTACAACCACAATGACTTGACTTTGACACCGCCGACCAAGGCTCAAAGAGAAGCACCTTTAGGCGGAAAATTATCCTTATTTTCAAAAAATTGGCATCCAGACATTTTTTCACAAATAACTCATGCATGGGGAAGGCCGGACGTAGATCTCTTTGCCTCACGCCTCAATCATCATCTGAAGAAGTTTTGCTCAAGGACTCACCATCCTCAAGCCTGGAGAATGGATGCTCTCTCCTTCAGCTGGAATTCTCTAACAATCTATGCATTCCAACCTCTACCATTAATGACCAAGGTGTTACTGAAGCTCAAAGCAGAACAACCGAAGGGCATTTTGATAGCTCCAGACTGACCAAGGCAGCACTGGTATCCATTACTAAGGAGCATAACTCGCACCAAGCCGTGGCCCCTGTCTCAATGGCCTCTGCTTATAATTCAGCACAATTTCAGGACTGTTCATCCCAACTTGCAAACATTGCAACTGGCAGCTTGGAGGGTTCCATGATTTCTACCCATATCTCTCTCTCCAAAAAAGTTCAAGAGATCTTACTGGAAGCACGCAGGCCTTCCACCAGAAAAACTTATTCAGCCAAATGGAAGAGATTCAACATCTGGAATGCCAGCAGGGGTCAGGATGCATCAGTAATGAGCATCCCACAGATACTAGAATACTTGGCAGAAATGCTTCACAATGGCCTTTCATATTCTTCCATAAAAATACACGCTTCAGCAATTTCAGCAAAATACAACAGTGATCCACCTGTGTTTTCACATCCTTTGCTAAGACAGTTTCTAAGAGGGATAAAGAATATCATACCTCCAAGGAAACCACCAGTGCCTGCATGGGACCTCAACTTCGTCTTGGAAAAATTGACCCTTCCACCTTTTGAGCCAGCAGCATCTTCAGAATTGCAATTTCTCTCCTGGAAAACAGTTTTCCTGTTGGCAATTACTTCAGCAAGAAGAGTCTCGGAGATACAGGCCCTCATGGCAGTACCTCCATCTCTCATTTTCCATCTGGACAGAGTCTCTTTAAGAACCAATCCTTCATTCATGCCAAAGGTGATATCCAGGGTTTCTCTAAATCAAGCAATTCACCTGCCTACTTTCTTTCCCAATCCTCAAAATAAAGGAGAAAAGCTTCTGCACACTTTGGACATACACAGACAATTGCGCTACTACTTGGACAGAACAAAGGCCAACAGAAAGTCAGACCAACTATTTGTAGCCTACGCAGCTGGAGTACAAGGAAAGGCAATTTCCAAGCAAACAATTTCAAAATGGATTGGAAACTGCATCAGATTCTGCTACTCTTTCCATGGAAAAGGTGTGCCAGCCAATGTCAGGCCACACTCCACCAGAGCTACAGCCACCTCCACAGCCTTTCTAAGAGGGGTGGCTACAAAGGACACTCTAGAAGCTGCTACATGGAGCTCCGTGCATACATTTTCCAAGCATTACAACCTGCCTTTATATTCCAGATCCCGAGCAGGCTTTGCTTCGGCAGTCCTGCAGGGCATTTTAGCTACACCATCCTTATCTTAGATCCTACCACCCCCAGCTTGGCTATGGTATTCAACCCATATGTAAGGACTGCAGTTGCATTCTTGAAGGACATAGTACAGTTTTGTACCTACCATAAATGTAGATGTCCGATAGATATGCAACTGCAGTCAGGTTTTCCCTCCCTCCTATCCCTCTGTTATTCTCTTTATTGGGTCCACTCCCCCTTTCTCAAATTAGCTGGGGAAATCTGTTATGGTGCATCTGTTTATTACTGTTGTGCATGTCTGGATTTTTTATCCATTCTCTAAATTTAGCCTTCCTTGGAGGGCACCTGGCATCTGGGGCAAGAAACACTTAAGAAGATGGCGTCGCCTGATGCTTTTATACCCTGGCCGCTCTGACGTCAGGAAGGAGCCGACATCAGCCGACGCCGGACCCAGACTTTGGAATCCAGCTGACCGAAGGGCTGCCTGAGGCAGGACAACCCATATGTAAGGACTGCAGTTGCATATCTATTGGACATCTACATTTATGGTAGGTACAAAACTGTACTTTCCTCATATTCTCATTGAGGGTTGGAAAAGTACAGTTGTGTATACTTACCATAAATGTAGATGTTCTAGTGTATTCACTGTTGCAATCATCACATTTGGGTTATCTGCTTGCAGTAGCCCTCAGTCGGCCTGATTATCAAAGTCTTGGGTCCTGCGTCAGTTGCTGTCTCATCTTCCATGACGTCAGGTAGTCAGGGTTATAAAGCATGCAGCCGATGCCATTACATCAGTTTTTCTTGCCTCAGATGTCAGGTGCCCCCCTAATGGGAAGCAATTAAAAAAAAAAAATATATATATATATATATATATATATAAGGTTACACCTCCAACAAAAAAGCAAATACACCAGAAAGCTTTTAAGCATAGTAAAGGAGAGTAAAGGTATAGCCAAAAGAAGTCAGGGGGCTGGAGGGGGGGTAACCAGGACTGCAATAGTGAATACACTCGAACATCTATATTTATGGTAAGTGTACACAACTGTACTGTGTACTTCGTGTTTCACTGTTGCAGTCATCACACTTGGGTAGATTCCGAAAGCTAAGGATGGGAGGAGGCATTTAGATAGCATTAGGACCAGCTATAAGGCCCTGCAAGACTGCAGTGGCAAAGCCAGCTCTGGATTTAGAGAAAATTGGTAAATGGTAATGCTTGATGAAAGTATGTACAGAACTCCAGGCAGCAGCTTCTAGGATGTCCCTGGTAGGTACACCTCTGAGAAAGGCTGTAGAGGTAGATGCAACCCTGGTTGAATGGGGTCCAGTCCCCTGTGGGATAGGTTTTCCATGGTGCTTATAGCAGAAATGAATGCAGTGGCCTATCCATTTAGAAATGGTTTGCTTTGAAATAGCCTTCCCCTCTGCCCCTGCAGCAAATGCCACCAGCAGTTGTTCAGATTTCCTTTGAGGTTTAGTCCTGTCCAAGTAAAATCTAAGTTGTCTGTGCACGTCTAAGGAGTGCAGTATCCATTCCCCTTTGTTCTGTGGATTAGAAAAGGTTGGCAAATGAATGGCTTGATTAAGAGCCACACTGGATACCACCTTGGGCATGAAAGAGGGAATGGTCCTGAGGGACACTCTGTCCACATGAAATATGATGAAAGGCTACACTGCCATAAGGGCCTGTAGTTCAGATTCCCTTCTAGCTGAAGTAATTGCTAAAAGGAAGGCTGTTTTCCAAGAAAAAAAGTTTAACTCTGCACTTGCAGCTGGCTCAAAAGGAGGAAGAGTGAGTTTTTCCAATACAAAGTTAAGGTCCCAGATTGGAGTAGGGGCTCTCCTGGGAGGTCTTAAGTTTTTGGTCCCTCTGAGGAACTGCTTGAGCAGTGGACGAGAGAAGAGGGGTGGTTCCTTGTTGTAACGAGCTGAAATTGCTGAGGGGAGAATTTTGATGGAGGAAAAAGAAAGGCCCTTGTGAATCATCTCAGTTAAGTATTGAAGAATCTGAGGTAAATTGGGCACTGCTGTGTCCATCCCTTGAGTTTGGTTCCAGGCACAGAATCTTTTCCATTTTTCAGCATACGATTTTCTAGTACTAGGCCTCCTTGCCTCCAAAATGACATCCAACACATGTTTGCTGAGGGATGGTAATGGAGAGATTAGGAAATTAGCCAGGCTGCCAGGGTCAGGGTTTGAAGCTGAGGGTGCAGAATCTGGCTCTCCTGTTGTGACAGCAGGGTAGGGGTCTGAGGCAGGTGCCATGGAGCCAGCAGTGACAAACTGGGCAAGAGGGGGTACCAGTGTTGGCATGGCCAGTCTGGTGCAATCAGTATCGTCCTTGGTTTGTCCCATTTGATCTTTGGAGAGGAGAGGCAAAGGAGGAAAGGCATAAACTGATAGATTTTTCCAGCTGAAGGACAGAGCATTCATTTTCCAAGCTTGTTTGTGGGGAGTCCTTGTGCAGAATTTGTTCAATTGGTAGTTCGGGGGAAGGCAAACAGGTCTATATCTGGGCACACCCATTTGTTTATCAACATGGTGAAAATCTTTGGTTACAGTTTCCACTCGTGTGGATCCATGAGATTTCTGCTGAGTTCGTATGCCAGTGTATTTAGTTTTCCTGGCAGGAATTGAACCTGTAGATGCACTTGGTAACTCAAGGCTGTGTTCCACAGAGCCATGGCTAGTCTGCAGAGGGGGTAAGAATGGGAACCCCCCTGCTTGTTTATGTACCACATAACAGTGGTGTTGTCCATCCTTACCATTAATTGTCCTGGAAGAATGTGGTCCTTGAAGGCTGTCAGAGCATTCTCTACAGCTAACATTTCTTTTTGATTGATATGCAGGTCCATTTGCCCTGAATGCACTTCCCTGCCAGGTGAGCCCCCCATGCATAGTCTGATGCATCTGTTGTTAGGGTTTGGGTGGCAGGGGGTAGAGTGAATGGTAGTCCCTTCTTTTGGTGGCAGGCCTCTGCCCACCAAAGAAACTCTAGCTGTAGGCAAGGTATGATAGGGATCATTGCTTCTAGATCTTGAGAATGTTGACACCATAGGCTTTTTAGATACAATTGTAGTTTCCTCATATGCAGTCTTGCATATGGAATTAGTAGAATGCAGGAGGCCATGAACCCCAAGGCTTGCAGTATTTGCCTTGCAGATAGCAGTTTTTTTGTGGCCATTAGTTTGAAGTAAGTTGTCAAATGAATTTGTTTCTCTGGCTTGAGGAAAGCCATCTGGGAAGTTGTGTTCAAAAAAGGTAAGTGCTTTCACAACTGCTGTTGTTTCATCAGACACTACTATAAAATAACAAACAGCTTAAATAGGTGCATTCAATTAACTGAGAAAGCCAGTCACATGATGCTATGCAAACACAAATAAAAGGTATAGTGAACTGCAAAAGGAGAAAGAAATACATTACACTAAATAATCGCTAAAACCTAATAATAAAAATAATAAAAGCACAGACAATATTATAAAAATATATAGCAATAAATACATATATATATATATATATATATATATATATATATATATATATATATATATATATATATACCTACATATACACATATATATAAAAAAATACACAAACTAAACACAAACTTAATGTTGATGTTTAAGCCGTCTAGCTTTTAAAAAAGGTTTCAGGGAAGTAGTACCATTAAGGCCAGGGTATTTCTCTGCATTAAGTCTAAGGATTCATTTTTGTTCATGGCTCTCTGTAGTATTCTCAATGTCCCCACTTGGTATACTCCTAGGTATATTTTGAATAACAAAAAACCTAAAGGTATGGGAACTATCAGTATGCATTACATGATTAGCTAAAGCATTAATTTCCTTACAATTAGTAATGTCTCTGTGTTCCAATATTCTGTCTTTCAACATCCTATTAGTTTTCCCTATATAATATACAGGGCATTTTTGACAGAAAGCAAAGTATACTACATCTGTAGTTCTGCAATCTGAATACTGATGGCTAGCAATAGAAAATTTTCGAGTTTACCATACAAAGCGCATCCAAGGAGCACTTTGCAATATAGAAGGGCGCAAAAGAATCACTATTCAGAGGGAACTGTGCAACAGCCCAAAAGGAGAAGGACATAATTACAGGTTTGGTGATAAACATTTCGTCTTTTACTTTGAGTGATGAGCAGCTTAATCTTCTGAATAAGGGTCTGTCTTTCATCCCTGCCAAAAAAGCTGACTTGGCAGAGATGTTGAAAGACCTTAGATTACTGGGCAGGAATTTATCACTTAAATACTTGTTTGCTACGGACTCAGCGGGGTCTAATAAGATGAATGAACGTTATAAGCAACCAAGTACTTTTGTTCCTGCAGTACCTGCAGGAGTACAGACGTTTTTAGACATTTGTGAGATCGCTTTTAGAGACTTGAATATGTCATCTAATAATAATTATTCATTCTGTAATTTGCCCAGTGATGAATATAGAGCTCTTCAAGAGCTAAAAAGCTTACAATCCTTGGAAATTAAACAGGCTGATAAGGGTGGGGGTATAGTTTTGTTGGACAGGGACCTTTATATTAGACAAGTGGAGAAATTGCTACATAACACACAGACTTAATGTATTTCTAGAACAATAGTGAATGCAATTGTTGAGAAAGTATCCTTTTTAATTTTTGACATTTTAATAACTAACTTGATTAATGAATCCTTGTTCAAATATTTTAATGTCTGTAAACCAGTAGTCCCTAGGGTTTATGGCCTACCAAAAGTTCATAAAGTTATGTTTGTTCCTCCCATGAGACCAATTGTTTCAGGCACTGGTTGGTGCACTGAACCCCTTTCTATTTTTGTAGAAGGGAATTTGCATGGTTTCTTGGAAGGCTGCCATACTTTATTACGAGACACTAAGATGTTTTTGGAACATCTACAACATAGGATGACTACTATCGAACGAGATGAAGAGTTTACTTTTGTTACAATGGACATAGAATCTTTATTTACAAGTATCCCCAATTCTTGGGGTGTGGACAGGGTTAGAGAGTTTCTTACTGTTAATAGATGTCTTACAGCGACTAAAATTCAGTTGATTTACAGCCTACTGGAAATTATACTCAAGAATAATGTTATTGTTTTTCAAGACCATTTTTTTCTTCAGAAAGTTGGCGTAGCTATGGGCACTGCTTGTGCCAATAGCTACGCCAACCTAGCTTTGGTGTGCTGGGAGCAGCAGACTATTTTTTCCTTAGATAATCCTTTCCTTGGGCAAGTATTATGGTATGTTCGCTTTGTAGATGATATTTTTATGTTGTGGAAGGGACATGGCTCTGATATTCCTAGATTTATTGATTATTTACATACCACAACTGAATTCCTGAGATTTACTTACCATAGCTCAAATACAGAAATCACTTTTCTTGATGTTACAGTCAGGAGGTCTGATTTTAATCAGTTGAGTAGTAGTGTCTACCACAAACCTAACTAGTATGCATCCAAGGCATATCCCTAGGAATGTCCTGAAAGGACAAGTTTTTAGGACTTTGCATCTCCATAATAGTGATGAAGAAGCAGAAATAGCTCTTGAAAGTATTAAGTCTGATTTTTTAGAAAGGGGATGTTCATTATCTGATATTAATAAAACAATATCTGAAACATGGAAATTGAGGGACACTAGATGTAGACCCTATCTGAGAGAAAATATTAATAGCCACAATTTAGATAATAGTTTTGGCAGCTAAGAATGATTTCAGGGTTGTTTTTCAGTTTTCTAGTGATGTTAATCAGTACACACAGGTTATTAGGAGACATTGGCATTTGTTACAAGACGTTCCTGAGCTAATTGAAAAAGTTGGTGAGGTTCCTTTATTCTGCTTTAGGAACAATAGATCTCTTAAGCAACATCTATGTAATAGGGAAGTCTCTGAGACTTTCAGTTTCCCTACACTCATCGGTACATTTCCTTGAAGAAGATGTACTGCTTGTAAATATATATTTAGTAAGAATACTTATACACATCCAACTCGAAAATTTTCTATTTCTAACCATCAGTATTCAGATTGCAGAACTACAGATGTAGTATACTTTGCTTTCTGTCAAAAATGCCCTGTATATTATATAGGGAAAACTAATAGGATGTTGAAAGACAGAATATTGGAAAACATTAGAGATATTACTAATTGTAAGGAAACTAATGCTTTAGCTAATCATGTAATGCATACGGATAGTTCCCATACCTTTAGGTTTTTTGTTATTCAAAATATACCTAGTAGTATACGAGGTGGGGACATTGAGAATACTACAGAGCCATGAACAAAAATGGATCCTTAGACTTAATGCAGAGAAATACCCTGGCCTTAATGATACTACTTCCCTGAAACCTTTTTTAAAAGCTAGACGGCTTAAAACATTAACATTAAGTTTGTGTTTAGTTTGTGTATTTTATTATATATATATGTGGATATGCAGGTATATATATTTATACACACACATATATATATATATGTATTTATTGCTATATATTTTTATAATATTGTCTTTTAACTTGCTTGTGCTTTTATTATTTTTATTATTAGGTTTTAGTGATTATTTAGTGTAATGTATTTCTTTCTCCTTTTGCAGTTCCCTATACCTTTTATTTGTCTGCATAGCGTCATGTGACTGGCTTTCTCAGTTAATTGAATGCGCCTATTTAAGCTGCTTATTATTTTATAGTAGTGTCTGATGAAGCAACAGCAGTTGTGAAAGCGCTTACCTTTTTTTTCCTTTTTGTTTTTGGTTTTTGGTTTTTGGTTTGAATAAACGTTTTTTGTGTGTTAACTTGGTGCAGTTTTTCTGTTTTTGATTTATACATTTTCTGCACCTTGTTTTTACCTCTAGCCATTTTTAATCTTCAGATTGAAGTTGTGTTCAAGCTTGCTCCCAGGAATATAATTTGTTGACAGGGTACCAGATGTGATTTATTTTCGTTTATGGTGTACCCCAGACAAGTTAGCACCTTTTGTACAAATGCCAGATGATTCAAAAGTATGTCCTGGCTTTCTGCCTGAATGAGACAATCATCCAGGTATGGGTATATTTGAATATTTCTTTGCCTGCAAAATGCAATGACTAGAGCTAGTCACTTTGTGAATACCCTGGGCGCAGTAGATAAGCCAAAGGGCAGTACATGTAGCCTGCTTTGAAGCGTAGGTATCTTTTGCAAGATTCCCTGATTGGGATGTGCAGGTAGGCTTCTTTTAAATCCAGTGTTACCAACCAGGAATCTTTGCCTAGCATATGAAGTAACTGGTGAAGAGTTAGCATCTTGAATTTTGGAATCACCAAAAAGGTGTTTAATATAGAAAGGTCCAGGATAGGATACCAGGAGTTGTCTTTTCTGGGTACCAGGAAAAGTATTGAGTAGAAAATTTGTCCCTTTTCCTCTTCTGGTACAGTTTGAATAGCCTTTATGGTTAAGAGAGAGAGTACTTGCTTTTGAGCCTCTGCCCAATGATTTGGGGGTAGATCCGGCCAACCGTTTGGGGTTGATAATGTGTGGAAGTGAAATCTGTATCCTTGGGAAACTATATTTAAAACCCATTTGTCCTGGGTAATGAGTTCCCAGTTTTTTGCTTGCAGAGCCATCTTTCCCCCTAAAGGAGCAGCCAGTTGAAAAGTATTTGGAAGTTTTAAGGTTAAGTCATTGAGACAGTTTACCATAGGGTGGAGTCTTACTACTCCCTGATTTGGAAGTGGGAACCCCCCACTCTTTAGTCCTGTGCGTACACAGGGACTGAAGCCTGGGTGTTCTGCTGGTTCTGGGTTTGGACTGAGAAAGCCTGGAAGAGGCAGGAAAAGACCAATTCTTAGAGGGCCAATGCCTACTAAATATTGGAGGTTGTACTTGTAGGAAATCTTTGACAGTTTGCATAGATTTAGGTTTTTCCTCCATGTTTTTAAGAGCTTCTTCTGCTTTGTTGCCAAACAGGTGGTCCTGATTTAAGGGAGCATCCAGCAATTTAGCTTTAACATGATCTGGCAAAGATTGCTCCTTAAGCCAAGCATACCTTCTAAGTACAGACCCAGTGACAGCAGTCCTGCAAGATGCCTCTAGTGAATCAAAACCACACTGTAAAGTATGCTTTCCAACCTGTTCAGCAGAATGCATTAAATCCTGTAAATCCTTATTTTCAGCACAGCCAGGAATCAACATAATTTTCTATTTAAGAAATCCAATGATATGCTGCTGATACTTTAACACATGAAACTGTCAGTTTAAGGCCCTAATGGCCAAAGTTGCAGAAGTGTATACTTTCTTACCTCATCTGTCCAGTGCCCTGGAGTCTCTATCAGAGGGGGTAGGATTTTTGGCAGTAGTAGCCTTGATGCCCTTGGGTCCCTGTGAAATGGTCTCAGGATCCGCAGTAGGATTTTTAAAAAGGAACTTGAGAGTCAGGAACCCTGTAATATCTATCAGGTTTTCTGGGAGCAGGAGATAAAGAATCAGGGGTCAAGCTAGATTCAGAAAAGTCATCATCAACAATGTCTAGTACAGGAATAATAGCTAAATGCCTGTGCTGGGGCAGGAGTAAGAAATCCCTAAGCCTCTTTTTAGAATCAGAGTAATCCTGGCTTTCCCAGCAAAAGTGCTCCCTAAGAGTATGCAGGGTTTCACCAAAAGAGAAATCCTCTGGGGGGGAAGCAGAGGGGAATAGAATCCTCTGCATCAGAATCCTCATAGGTAGATAAGGGTAAATCCTGGTCCACAGAGGAAACAGACATTTCAGAATCCTGTTCAGAAATATCATAAGCAAATTCACTCCTAGGTCTCTTAGAGGAGGAAGTTTGGCTTCCCCAATTAAAGTAATAAGTTCTTCAGCCATTCTTATCTGTTTTTTAGGCATAGAGGCCTGACCATGCGGTCTGGGAATCGGTTTTCTAGGCATAGTTTGAGGTTTAGACCTTGAAGAAGAAGATGGCATCGGTTTAATATGCAAGTCAGTATGCCTGAATACTCCCTCAGAAGCCGGTGCCTACACAGCGGCTCCGGACCCATCCAAGTTAGAGACATCCACAGGTTCCACAGTAGAAGCATCTCGCGGCATACAGGACTCCGAATGGGTCTCAGTAGAGGCCTGCGGATCTAAAGAACAGGTATCGGGGCTGCGAAAGTGCCTCAGTGAGTACCGGTGAACTGGTGACTGGCATAGGAGAAGTGTCGTCGGCAGCTTTGGACTTGGGCGGCCTTTCTCTGTCTTTGTCTTTGCGTTTTTTCAGAATGTCAGTAGTCAGATGGCGTACTGAAGACATACCTGGATAATTGAACCGAGTAGCAAAATATTTAGAAGCATAAATATACCAACGACGAATAGTTCTTTGCTTAAATAAGGCACAAAACCAACAGCGAGGTACGTCGTGGTTAGGGCCTAGGCAAAGAATACAGTACGAATGAAAATCTTTGTGAGGTATTTGGTTTCCACAAGAAATACAATTATTGACTTTTACTGACATCAGATTAGAGCAAGAAAAAGTTTCCCCAACGGGGTTACTTCGCTTTAGTTGAAGACTTCGGTTCTGAAACTCGAAAATGAAAATTTCAGGAGTTGGCTGACCGGCACTTGTGAACTGCTTCTGCTTCGGGCACCGCATGGCAAGAAAGACTGATGTAATGGCATCGGCTGGATGCTTTATACCCCTGACTACCTGACATCATGGAAGATGAGACAGCAACCGACGCAGGACCCAAGGCTTTGATAATCAGGCCGACTGAGGGCTACTCAAGCAGATAACCCAAATGTGATGACTGCAACAGTGAAACACGAAGATCATCTGGCATATTTACGCTTCAGAGGGAGGCAGCACACAAGGTGTCCCATTCATTGTTGGAGTGCTTGACAGAGATTTCAAGTTTCAGTCTTTGATGACAACTGTGTCTTCTGTGTCCAGTCTTGGGACTTGCATATAACTCAGCAGATGGTGCTGTTAAGAAAGCAGAAGTTGGAATAGTTCTTTGTCCAAGGCATCCTTCTTTAACATGCCCTTTAATGGGTATACTGTGTTTGGATCAAAAGTTATGGAGAAACTGGCGGATATGGAGAAACGAGGACAAGACCCTGACAGCTGCTGGTGTAAATTCCATACTACGTAATGCCTCTTTTTATGAATGTAAATGTGGTACAAGTGAAGCTGGCAGCAAAAAAATCAAAGATCTGGGGGGAACCACCATGGCCTTGAAAATGTCTAGCACATATACTGTCCATAAGGCACGAACAAGCAGTGCAGCTGTGGTGTCATGGTCCTTCTTTGGGGGTGGGTAGCAGTTTAATCACTGAGGGCCTGGCCTGTCGCATTCTAGATACTTTCGGGAACCATCTGTCCCTCCACTGAATTGCATGGCTGGCTGTCATGCAAGACAAGTTAGTATGGATAGTAGTGTCCAGAGAGGCTACCTGATTCCATTCCACACTCCTTCCTTGCTGTACTCTCTCCATTTGCCAGGTTGCCTACTTGTCAGAACTTGGCAGGAAAAGAGGCCTTAGACCTCATAAGCAAAAGAGCTCTCAAACAGGTCTCACTAGAGTAGAAAAGATTTGCTTATTACTCCAGATTCTTTTTAGTTCCACAAAGCACACAAGACTTCAGACTTCTATTAGATGTGTGTGACCTAAACAGATTTATGCCAAAGCAGTCTTTCAGGATGGTCATGGTGTCTGCAAGAAAGAGAATGGATATGCTCTTTGGACCTTTAAGGCACCCATCTTTGTATCAAGATTGTCAAGTAGCTCGAGAGGTTTCTGTGTTTCAGGGTAGGAAACAGTCATTATCAGTTCAGGACACTGCTGTTTAGTCTCAGTTCAGCCTACATGATCTTTTGCTAAGTCTCTGTCTTGCCATTGCTGTGAACATCAGGCTGGAAATGGGTGAATCTGTTTCCCTACTTGGATGACTGGCTTTTAGCTACATTAACTTTAGACAGACTATTTTTTTTTCTTTCCAGCCCTTTTCCACCATCCTTCTGGCAATCATCAGCTCTCCTCCATGGTCACCCAAATGGCCCATTCATTCCCCGCTGCTAGCTACAACAGTTGGATAAGTCAGGAAAAAGCCATCATTCTTTGGACTTGGTGGATTTAGGCCCCAACCTCCCATGCCAGTTCCATTCTTAGTCAAGGGCCTTCCAGCTCCAGAGGAAAATGTCTCCACCTCCATGGTGACATCCTTGTGTTGGGGTTCTACCCTCCAAGGCATGTAGTGAGACACTGAGGCCACTCTGCCTCTGCAGTAGCATGTCACCACTGCTGCATCTCCACCCCATCTGACATGGTGCATACAGTGCCATGTTCTCTGATAACACCAACAGCATGGCAACTACACTCCTCCCTGGCACACATCCCAGTCCTCTTCACTGAGAGTTCCCTCCTGTTATCAGCTCCACGAGTGCCTGAGGAGCTAATCGAACTTCAGTCCCAGGGCTCATTTCATCCACATTACAGAGTCAACAATTTTAGAAACACTAGTTGCAGCTTGGGCATTAGTTTTGAGAGATTTTCAGTCCTTGGGAATAACAGTGAGCACTGCAAAGCCTAGATGGAGCCTGCATAGATACTGTCCTTTAGTAGATACACTTCAGACACCATGTCCTGCAAAACAGTCTTCCTTTGAAAAGGAGTCTTCCACTGCAAGTGTAGTGTCTCATTTTCTTTAATGTCATTCAGCCACAGCACTCTGTGTTTCAGGGCCCTGTACTGATGACAGTTGTTGTTTATATGGTCCCATATGTCAGGTTCCATATGAGGCTTTTACAGTGAATTCTGTAGATACAGTGGTCTGGGATAACAAATCCCATGTCTCAGCAAATCAGGATCTCCATTTTTGCAAGATGCATCTACATTGGTGGCTTCACACCATGAATATCATTCTGGGCAGCCCGTTCCAGATTGCCACCCGAAAAGTAGCTGTCAGTGTGGGTACCTCTGTCCTATGGTGGTGGGGATGTTATCAAAGACAGGCAGTCAAAATGTTCTCTCACAGATGAAGACCAGTCTGCTTATTAGTCTTCTGGAGAAGGGGTTGTCCTTTTGACTCTGTGAGTGTTTCAAACTCTGTGCAGTTGCCATCCACTTTGGCAACATGACTGAGGACTGATAATTTCAGCAGAGGAAAACTTGACTCTACCTCCTCTGAGAATCATTGAGGGCATGGATCGTCAAAGAATTATTTTTGGATAGTCACATTCAGGGAGATGGGGGGATGAGCCCAGTTCCTTAGTGCAGTGGCGTTGTCATTGCTTACTGATATTTTATAAGCAATTCCTTGACCCATAAGCAGCGTGGAGACACCTCAGCAAGATCCCTTTGCATTCCTGATTAATTCCAAATTCTGTTCCCACATCTTTTCTAGGGGACTGTTACAGAGATGTTGTCAGTAAATGGCCCCCAAGATCATTTTAAGCTTTTCCCATATTTTCTCTTATCCCAAAGTCCATGCAGAAAGTGAAGCAGAACAAGACCAGAGTCATTCTTGTAGCCTCTTTCAGGCCTTGACAAGTGTGATTCCCTCTGCTGTGGCCTCATCTTCTGGAGAAATCTCAACATCTAAGCCCCGTTAAAACACAACCTTACTAAGTCATTTGTCTGGCAAGCCTCACCCAGGTATTCACTTCCTTTACGTAACTGCATGATTACTCCAGGTCTACTAATTACCAGAGATTCATCACACCTCCCTGGGATGGTCCAAAGCTTCACTTCTTCCCAAAGACCCAATACTAGAGAAGAGGTGAAACTAAATATATAAACTTTTCTATTTGGGTTCTCTCCAGGAGGTTGGTCCCGTTTATGGTTCTGTTGCCTGCAGCTTTAGATTATCTTTCCAAGATTTTGATACATGCTTATTATTCCCACTTTGCAGCCACTTCCATATTCCTTCAAGGCTATTGCAAAGCATTCTTGAGAGGTGCTTTTCAGATTTAATCTTCTGTTAAGGTTCCTGTTCCTTAGCAGGATTCATATTTCAGTTCAGAAAAGTTAACTGTTAACACTGATTTGATGTACCTCTCTTATCCACTGGAAGAGTTTTGGAATTGCATTCCTTTTGCATAAAGTCGTGTTACCCTGTAATCCAGAAGTGTAGAATGCCATTGTATGCAAGTCTTTCCTTTATGCATAAGATATTAACCAAGACAAGCCCTAAAAAATCCACTCATTTGCTTGTATTCTTCTCAGACTATGCTAACAGTGGTGAAATGTATGTTGCATTCCATGCTTATCTGTACACAGCTTAGATATTATGTGGTTAGAATCAAGTCAGCCAGAAAAGATTATCAACTCTTTCTCACTTTCTGATAGAAAAAAGAGGTCCAAAGTTATTAAATTTCTTGCCAAAGATATAACAAGACACTGCCATTTGAGCCTGCAACATGTTTCACTACAGTATTTATTTATTTGACATTTGGTATCCAGGAAAGTCTGACTGGATAAAAGTTTACCCATTTCCAGTGGAGGCCTGGGGAGAAAAGCTCCACAGCATTTTTAAAAATATAAGCAAATTCTAGGCTGCAACATGGGCTTCATGGAGTACTGTTATAAGAGACTGTACACTGGATGTGGTCTCCAGGTCTAGGTCTTCCTTTGGAGTCAGAGTTACCAGAGGCGTGTTACCAATATGATCAATCAGGATTCCAAGCTTGGGACTCAGTAGTTACTGTAACAGTAGATCCATATGAGCAGGTCCCATCCTCATCAACATATTTCCCCTCCCTCAGCCTTTTATCATGAAAGACATAGCCTAGATGATTCTTAGTGATATATCTTTCCACAGTGCTCTACTTTTGAATTGTACACCTGAGATCTGGAGAGGAGACTAGGTTGTGGAGTATTATTGGTAAAGGAAGGGGACTAGTAGCCTGGGAAAGTTTGGGATGTCTAGCTAACTGAAAGCCTGTGGTTTCATTCTTGCAGGTTGATAAGGACAGACCTCTTCTTGAGTTGTTGTTTTGGTAATTACATTAACTTTTGTTTTCATTTTACTTTTTTAAATGTTTCAACTATGGTTTTATTGTTCTGATACTTTTAGGTTCCAATTTATGAAATGTGGAGTGATGGTCGTGATAACCTGTTGGGAGCACTGTTGATTGCTGGATTGTTTGTAATCCCTGAGGTGAGTTACCTGTTTGTATCAGAATTGTATGAAACAAATAGCCTTCTGACCAGTATTTGTTAGTTGGTATTTTATTTATTTATTTTTACTTTATATATTTGTTAACTGGGTAAACCCAATGGACCCTGGGGTCCCTTTTCAGGTGCGACCTAGAAGTACAGTCTGGTTAAGTAACTTGCTGCAGCACAACTACTGCCTTCTTATCCTTTACACATACCATTGCTGAGGCCCTAGACAGTAACAGACTCATACCATGTCTCTTCCTTGACCTTTCCAAGACCTTTGATACAGTCTCCCATCCCTTACTGCTATCTAAACTTGCAGACCTCAATCTATCTTCTTCCTCCCTTGCCTGGTTTTCCAGTTACTTATCCTGCAGGCAGCAATCTGTTAAATGGCTCTCTTTCACTTCTTCATTCATACCTGTCCCAACTGGGATACCACAAGGTTCCACCCTGGGTCCTCTCCTATTTAATGTCTTTACCAATAATCTCTATACTTCTTGTAAACAATCTTCCCTCATTCAATATGCAGACGGCTCGACTCTCATCTCCATCTCAGACAATATCTCTAATCTCCACACTCTTACTCAACAGGCCTTCCTATCCACTGAACAGTGGTTGTCCAGGACTCTACTCATTCTCAACCCTAAAAAGACCAAGTTATTATTATTATTTTTCCCCCAGTCTCTCTCTCACCTCAAATCCATGTTTGCTATGACTTCCTCTAATAACACTGTTATCCAACCTGAAGCTCACACTAAACTCATTGGGGTCATCATAGATGATGAACTCAGATTCAACTTGCACATCCCCCAAAGCATAAAAAAGACTCACCAGAAACTTGGTTTACTGTATCGCAACAAAAAATTTCTAACTACAAATGTCAAACTCTCCCTTGCACAAGCTCTTCTCCTCCCCTCCCTTCTATATGCTGCCCCAGTACTCACCAACATCCAAACTACTACTTTAAACAAACTTACCACAAGATAGCTAGATTTATCACAAACTCTCCCTACAATACACATCACTCCCTTGCCTAAATACTCTCCACTGGTTAGAATTCCCCCATCTTCTACTGCTGTCACAACTTCAAATGTTATACTTCATTTTTTACAAACCTTCATCCTGCCCTGCTTTCTCTTCCTTCATCTATATCTACACTCCTCAGCGGACTCTCCATACTTCTAATCAGCAAGTACTACAAATCTACCAACCAAAAATATAGCTGGCAAACTCCTATATAAACACTCCGTCACACAAGCCTGGAACAAACTCCCAAGAGACATTTGTTCCATCATTCACCCATCCCACTTTAAAGAGAAACTCAATCTTTATCTACTCAAATCCAAAATATGTTCTTGCCAAGGCCCTACTTAAGCTCCCCACAATCCTACCTTTTCAGTCCCTCCACATACAGCTAAGTAGTCCACTGTTGTGGATACTTATTAAACTCTGCAATCAATACTGTTGGACTTAACTCTTTTTGTAAATATCTAAATATATTTTTTGTAAAAATATTGATATGCATGTATCATGTGTTTGCATTTCTGCTTTGTCTCTCTAATGTTCTTGTATAACTGAGTTTAACCATATTTTTGACTCAAATGATTGATTCTCTGTAAACTGTTTGTGTTTTTTTTTGGAGCTTTTCTCCTCGGGTCTCTACTGAAAATGGGCCACAGGCCCAGCTGGGCCAACCCGGTTAACAAATGTCAATAAATAAAAAATAAATAAATAAATTGCTCAGAGTCGCACAGTAGGTAGATGAGGGTAGAAAGACCCAGCACCGTGGGCTTCAGGAAGCATATTATTAACATCTCAAAGCCTTAATTCTTTGCACTAACAGCTCGATGCATACATAAAAACATCATTTGAACCTCGTAAATCCTCGTGACTCCACTGGATGATATTCTGTGAAGTTCCAGTGACTGGGAAGTGGCAACCCTTAGCATGATGGCTTGATAGGCTCATCAACACAAAAAGAAAATAATTCCTTCATCTCTTTCCAAAGTCTTTTCTGCAGTTTGCAGATATTTGCTATTGCATATGAAAAAGCTGAATAAATTCACTTTTTTAGATGTTTGATTTATCTATTGCATTTACAGTTACCATTGCTTTTGCATATGTTGGATTCTGTTTTATTTTACTATTGAAAGATAATTACTTCTACTGATAAAAGTCAAGTTGTTATTTGCTAAGTATACCAGATGACAGTGATTTTGGATTCTGATGTGTGTCAAAAGTTTAGTATGACATCTGTGCTATTTACAGAAAAACTCACGTTTCTTAGGAAGCAGAAGGTAGACTACGTCAGCTTTTTGTCTGCCTTTTCTTATTCCAGGTTTTTACTTAAATCAGATCACTATGAGTTCTGTTTATGTTAAAGGGGTAGTTGGTGAAGAGTTTCTGTTCTCACCATTCCTGAAATCCAATGAAACTTTGCAAACCTGAAGGCATTTTTAGCCTGAGGATGCTTTGTTTTTTTAAACAAAAAAATTTATTGAATAGTCACTTATGACATAGGTAATCATACAGTTATATAAATGAAAACAAACCATATTGACATATTTTCAGTTACAAACATTATACATCACATGCAATCTTCTCCACAGTCATTGTCAATCAAACGTTATGTAATTCATTTAATTTTTGCCTTTTCTTAAATCTCATTCCTCCTGCAAAGCATTATTCTGCATGTGTTGTTCCCACAATTCCCATTTTTTCTATGTAATTTGCTCCTACCCTTTTCTAAAGATCCCACTTCCAGTTCTTTTATCTTTGTTACAATATTCACTACTACTAATACAATTGGTTTAGGCTTTTATTTCCATTTTCTAGTAACTGCTTTTTTGGCAGCAACCAGAATTCAAGTCATCAAAGCTTTACTATGTCTAGGCAATTCATATTCTGTATCACAGCTCAAAAAATCATTTCTTTAGTTACACCAATTTGCTCACCCAGTATTTCTGACAGAGCAGTCTGTAGGGAATTTTTAAAGTCTACCAACTCATTACACTCCCAAAAATATGTTCCCAGTTGCCTCTTTTTTCCCAGTCACATGCCCAACACTTACAACCTACCTGAGGAAAAATTCTTTGGAGTCTGCTTAGGGTATAAAAATACCTGTGCAAGCACTTCCAAGTAAAAATCATATGTCTTCTAGACTTTGATGCATATTTGAGAGTCATACATATATCCTCCCATTGTTTCTTTGTGAATTTCTTATGTCTTCTCTCTTCCAATCCTTTCTATTCTCCTCTGATTAATTCCTATAGTTGTCATGCAATATTTTATATGTCCTACTAATTATCCCTTTTTTAGAGTCTACTAAAAACTTTACCAGTGCCGGTCTTTCACTTAGATCTCTCTATTCCATTTTCTTTCCTTATACTCTGATATCAATCCTTGAAAATAAAGGGAGTCTCTAGCCTGCAGTCCAAATATATTCTTGGCTTCTTCCCATTCTGTTACCTTTCCCTTTGTAATTATTTGCTCCCAATACCTTGGCTTCTTTGCCAATTTCTTCCAGTAAATTCCAACCCCTCTTGCTTATTCTCTGTATCCCTATTTGCAGTCATTCCTGTCGACAGAATCCCATTTCTCCATTCCTGTGTTGGTTTAGTTCTTAGAATACTTTCTGCTACTTTATGAATATGATATTCTGTATTGCTATTCTTCTTCTTAAGGATATGCATCCGAAATCCCAGTCTGTCCATATTTCTTGAGCTGCTTTATCATCATCCCTTTTTCACTTAGCACAAGCAGAAAACTATAATTCAATGTATAGGAGTCCTATTTGTGTAGTTCTGAAGTATCCCTTCAAATTGGGTAATTTCAAACCACAGTGTTCTATTGGATGGATTGTCTTATCCCATTTGACTGTTGCACTCTTCCCCTCCCCTCCCAGATAAAATCCTTCAACTCTTTATTAATTACTATCCACAATTTCTTCTCTGGTTGATAAAGATATGTCTGACCTGTCAAAACATTTTCACTGCTTGTATCTTGCCATCCAAATCCACAAAACAGAACTTCCAGTTTCTCAGTTTTGTATTAGCGTTTGTTTAGTCTCTTCACATGTATCCTTAGTTGCCATAACAGAATCCTTTTTAAAGCATACTTACAAGTGCTTCATTTTTTTTTCATATCCCCATAAATGTGGGTATTGCTAAACCAATTTATGTGTGGGTACATAGTTTACAGCTATTGCCTTTTTTATCTTTATTAATTTTGTATCTCAAAAAGACTTGAAACTGTCACAGAATGTTTCACAACACTAAAATGTCCTTTTCCAGTTTTATCAGATATAAAATAATATAATCTGCAAATAAAGCCAACTGTTCTTGATTACCATATGAATAACATGCTTGAATTTCTGAGTCCCTTATGTTCTTTGCCATTGGTTCTAAATATAACGCAAATAACAAAAGGGAAAGAGGACACCCCTGCCTGGTTGCTCTGTTCAAACAGAACTTATCTTAGAGGACCCCCCTGATTTTAATTTTCACCTCTTAATTAACCTTATCATGTCAGGGAATGCAAATGTTGCCATTGCTTTACTCAGGAAATCCCAGCTTACTCTGTCAAATACTTTCTTTGCATTAAGACCCATCAACAGCAGTGTTATTTTCCTACATTCTGCTGCCCTCTGAATCATCATTGTTCTCCTAATGTTATCAAATGTGTCTGCCCTCCTCACAACCATATTGATCCATCTCTGTCAATTCTGACAACACCTTTGCCATTCTTTTAGCCATTATAGACATAAGCACTTTAGAATTATGGTTTAGAATCGAAATGGGCCTATATGAAGCTGGATCTGATGGGTCCTTACCATGTTTAGGTATTACAACCACCACAGTTTGTTCCCAGGATGTTGGTTCTAGTTCTTTATCCCTATCTTCCTACCTAGCTTCCAAACTTCCAGTGGAATACCATTTATTTTTGGAGTCTTTCCTGCAGATTGGTTATACAGCACTTCTCCTCCTATCCTAATTGTTAATAATTGAGTCTCATCTACCTCTAAATTGGCATATTTAATTTTTCCATAAATTTTTCCATTTATACTTTTTTTGATTTCCACATTTCTCTGCTTTAACAGATTTTCATAAAATTTCCAAAATATTTCTAATGCCTCTGCAGGATCTCTCATCATTTTCCTTGTTATAGGCTCCCTAACAACCCTTTCTCCTTTCTGTTGTGTGAGGTGTTGTGCTAAAAGCTTTTCTGCTCTGGTTTCATTATCAAGAAACAGTTGCGCAAACGCAGTCTTTCAATACTAATGCATATTATCGAGGTAATCCCTTATGTTCTCTTTAGTACTCTGCAGTTGCTCCTCTTCTTGTTCTGTGAGACTCCCCCTTTTCTGCAGTATTTTAACCTTTGTCAGTCCCTCTAAATATTTCTTGTTACTTCTTAACCATATCTCTTTTTCTTTTATTTCTATCCTGTTTTTAAACTCCACTTTCATTTTATCCCACTACCAAGCTATATTTTCTGAAGAAATTTGTATCTTCCCTAATAACTCCTGAATAATTTACAGTACCCCTTCCTTAAATTCCTCTCTGTTTAACTGATAGGTGTGGAAACACTATTGTCTCATTTTTATTTCATTATCCTGCATTTTATTTTAGCTGTTATTGGTGCTTGGTCTGAAATAGTCACTGGATGTGTATCAAAACTTTTAATTAAATGCGCTTGTTCCTATGAAATATAATTTCTTTGTAGTCTAGCCCAGTTTTTGTACTTTGGAAAATAGTGTGTAAATTCTCTCTGAGCTCCTACTACTAAATTCACATTTTCCGTACCAAATATTTTCATAAATTTCTGAAAAAATATGTCTTCCTTTGTTATATTTTCCCTTCTTGGCCTCCAGATACATCCTCACTGTTGCAAATCAAATTCCAATCCCCATGTACAAGTAATATTCCCTGCTGAAAGCTGTTTATTTCTCCCAGAATTTTTTAAGCTGTATTGTAGCAGTTTTAGGTGGACTATAAATACATGTAAGCCAAGTCATCCTGCTTTGTCATTAACCCCTTACTACTACAAATCTACCTTTATTATCTTTTTTCCTGTTCTATTAGTGTTGGAGCTCTTCTAGCAATAATATAAGTACTCCCCTTTTCCTTTGTCCCAGATATTCCCTTGAATAACCATCCTGAAATTCTTTCTTTATAAAACTCACAGGCCCAGCACTTTCTAGACGTGTCTGCTGTAGCAGAACTATTTGCACTCTGTATTTCTTAGTATAGTTCAATACTCTTTCTTTTTTTGTAGATACCTGTGAGACCATTCATGTTAAAGACAATATGGAAAGTGCTACCATTATGACAAGAAGTTATATTCTTACTTGTTGTGTATAACAGCTTTTTTAAAAAATGTCTAGTTTCAGCTTTTGTGTTACATGTATACACCGTTTGGCAGGCTGATATTTTTATACAGTTGTTTCTTGTCATGTCCATTTGAAACTATGTCACATCTTACAAGACTTTCTGTTTTAATGAAAACCCTCAAACAAAAAACAAACAACCCCCAGAACACCCCTATAACCTATTAACTTAATACAAACACACAAATCTAATAGGAATAATTATCCCAGATTGACAACTACATACATTTGTTTTGACCTATAATTAAGGTTATCCATGCTAAGATGCATGGTACAGCCTGTGTTTCTACATCTATTAAGTGCTGTTTGCTTTTGTCTTCTCTTTTATTCCCCTCCCAGATAAAAGCAACTTGAATGCTTTCAATAAACATTACTTTTTTAGCCATTGAACAAAAAAAAATATTCTTATTTTGTTGCTCTCTTATCAGCTTGTCTCTGTAGAAACATGCAAACCAGATATACAGTTGCTTTCAGCTACAAGCTTCTTATGTTGTACTGTGAGCATTTATTTGTTAAAGGAAAACTTTTCATTACTGTCAATGTTCCCTTTATTTATTTACTTCCACTTAAAACTTGTTGTTAGATCAAGCCAAGGGCAGTAATCCAACCATTCCCCTATGCAAAAGTAAGAGAAGCATAGCAATTTTACTTATATCAGGATCTGTACAACTTACAACCTGTCCCTCACCTCAACAACTCAGGATTACAGCCTATTATCTTAAATGTGCCTCTATCACCTCTTTCTTCTCTTTGTACATTCAGTGCCCACATTTCGTAGAACTAAAGAAAAAGAAGAACGAAAAAAGGGCACCTTTTTACTTTAGTATCCTTATAACACACCAAAATAACTGAAAATGTTTTACTGCATAATATGCAGTATATATCATGTTTTATAAAAATACTGTTAAGAACATAAATTGTTTTACTTACATTTAAATCTTTTCTTCCCATCTCATTAATGTTCTTCCAAACACACTTCTAAACCTCTTAGAGCAATAAATGTGGATAAAGCCATAAATAATGGGGGTCAAGACCCAACATTAGTGACACTTTTTAAATATTGCTGTTACAAATGTAGAAAGTTGATATAATAACAGTTTTGCCTTAGCACAAATTTCTGAAGGGTATGAAGTCTGAAACGTAAATGCCTGTCATTATGTTCTGACTTCAATCCTCAAACATTTGGCAAAGATTTGCCGGAAAAACAGAATTTTATGAGGAACAGACCAAAAATATGAGGCAAAAATCTGGACATTCTTTGAAAACCTGGACAGTTGAGAGAGTATGCTTCCAAATATTAATGACATGAAGTAGGGCATATGCTTTGGAGTGCCCTACAAGTTTAACAAAGTCAAAAAAGTCCAACATTTCCAGGTTTCCTTGTTCAGCCATATTTCACAAATGTGATTGATGCTTTGTAATCCCACATTTTTTTCATTAATTCCAAGTTGCTAGTTTTCTTCCTGTTGATCTCCATCTCCCAACATCAGTCTGTGTTTCATTTCCAATGTACTTCTTCTGGTTCTTCTAGTCAACTCCTGTGCTTTTCTCAGTCTCTCATGCATTTGTTTGAACAGTGGAAAAGTTTCACTGTCAATATCTCTCTGTGAGCTTTATTATCAAAAGAATAAGAAGAAGAGCCCCCTTTTTGTTTGATAGCTTACTTTTTGTTGGACAAACTTTTATATTTCCTCCTTAGCCCATTGTGTATCAAAAAATGATGTTGATGCTGCAGGAAAAATATTTGGAAGACAGCTGGATACAGCAGCTTGAATATCATACCTGCCTTTCAACATTCCCTGTTTGCTGGAATAAATTTACTCTTCTGCCTGGTGTACAGTGAGTAATCATTTTCCACAAACACTCTACTGTGTCCAACTTTTAGTCCTTTGTCCTTCTGCTGCAGTTTTGTCAGAAGCAACTTTCTGTGCTGATAGAATTGCATCTTAATTATTAGAGATCTTGGCTGCTTTCTCATGGTCAGGTTTGTAACATGCTCATGATGTGCCCTTTCAGTTAATAGCTGATGCTGTGGAATAGCAGACCAGTTGCTTATTTTCACTTTCCTAAAAATTAACATAGTCTGTTCCTTTCAGTTTCTGTGGTATAGCAGAAAATCTCAGGTTTTCCCGATCTGCTCTGTCCTCTAATTTTACCATTTTTGAAAGAGCTCTTCTTGAACAGTCTCATACTCATACAGCCTTTTCTTCATTTTGATCTCTGTTTCTGTTTTATCAGCTCATTTGAATATCTGTTTGAAGCTTCTTCCATTTCTTTCCAGCCTTTTGTTATTTAAGTTGATATACTCCTTCAGTCTTTTGTTTATTTTAATCAGCTCTTTTCCTCCGGATTACTGGAAGGCATGTCTTGTACCAAAGTTGGAGCTTGAATTGTTTTTTTTTTTTTTTTGCTGAACAGCTGCAGGATTCTTCCTAGCCAGTGTTTTCTCCTCACCTTTTGTGGTGGAGTTTCTTTCAGGTTCTCTAAATGTCTTCTTTGCTAACATCCAGACAGTGCACTTAATGTCCAGTAACTGAACTCTACCCAAAAAGGTAAATTCACTGGCTGTCTTTTCTGAGTGAGTTTTCATACTGCAAAAGCTGAAATTAAGCTGTTACTCAGTGTGCAGCCATGTTGGAAGTCCCTCCCAGAAGATGCCTTTTTGATCTTCATTTCATGATATTCAGTTATGTAGTTTGCATCTAAGTCTAGAACTTGCCCCCATTTCTCCTGTAGACCTAGACTGAGTCATTGCAGCAGTCATGGGTATGATTCCCACAGCCTGCATTTGCCTGTCTATGTGACTCTGAACAAGTAATTTTACCAGACATTGCTACTAGGTCATCCCTGACAATGTTTCTTTTCCTTTACAAGAATTATTAGTCTCTGTAAATGTTGTCACATTTAACTCATCTAACATTTTATGCTGTCAACAACTTTTCTTCTATCTTGTTCTAAGAGAACTGTGACTGTTCAGGTACTCAACATGACTTAGAAAATGTTTGTCTGCTAACATTTCTTAGGAACCTGTTAGGCCTGTACTCCTTTTAGTAGTTCTGTGAGTTGTATCCTAAAAGGGAATTTTGTTTTGGTTAATCCTTTGTGTGATAGTGTATTATGGATTCATGTTGAGTCATCAAAGTTAGTTTTGGCAAACAAAAAAACAACTCTTCCACACACAATTCAACAATTAGGAGAGGGATTCGGTCTACAGTCAGAAACACCATCATTGTTTGGTTGCTGTAGAGGGAACAAACCACCTCTGTGTCTGCTTGGATGATGGCCCCTCTGGCCATCTCTTAACCTTGCACTGGGGACACTTCCCTAATGAAGGAACCAGTGGGCTTAAGACTTCTAAGGGAAGATTGATGGTCAGCAGGTACAGAGGCAAAAAATGCCTAAAAACATTGTTATAGTCTGATATGGTGACAAATGTCATTGTTTACAACTGATATCAATTATGAATTCCTTGTGTGCTTGCATAAAGTTTGAATAGAATTAGCTTTAATATTAATTTGCATGGACTGACTTTATGTAAATGTAACCATATTAACATTAAATTATATGTTAAGCCCACTGATTATAACAGTTTGACCTGATGTCTTTTCTATCTAGTTTCAACCTGTGAGGTTATCACATACTATTTGTATCCAAGACCGGCCATTCTAAAAGACTTCAACTATGGAGCTCTGCCTCTTTTACCCATAATGTCCTGCTTTCTCTTCTCTACCTCGGATCTTGTTAGCTGCCTCCAGAGACTTCAGTATAATTTGGAGCTCTGTTGTGGATTTCTGTATCCTTTCTGGTATTTAGTGGGATTTTTGCCTTGTAACATTTTGAGTCAGTTTAGTGTTAGATAAGGGGTAGGTTCCTTTTGTGTAATTTGTTTTTGGTGTTTTCTGCTATTTTTCCCCACCCTTTTAGTCTTGCTGTTGACAGAAAAAACTTTTTTTATGCGTTTTTCAGGTTAGGTTAGGTTAGGTCTGTAATTGTTTTTGGTGTGCCTTTTTATTTGGCTGTTTTTTTCAGGTGGTGGTTTTCCTTCACCATTGACAAAGCGAAGGGATTTTAGAAAGTTGCAGCATGCAGCTACAAGTTGCCATCACAGGATGCACACAATTGGTGTGTGTACTGCCTCCGCACCTTGCACTTGGACACCAGGTGCTCTTTTTATACAGGCCTTGGTACCTGCTCTCTGAATGAGTGCTGGGCCAAGTTAATGTTAAAGGGCTTGTTGCCCCTGGGAGATCCTGTGGTTTCCACTCTAAAGAAAAGTGATAAGGATGAGCAAGTTAAGGTAAGGAGTACTCTAAGGACCACAAGGTGTAGGATAAGGACAAGGTGGTACCACAAGTAAGTGGTCCACCCTCGTTCTGACCAACTGGATGAGAAGTTCCACTTACCTTTTGCTTCCATGGCTTTGTCGATGCCAAGGTCCATTCCTTCTTCTTGGAACCTGTCTCTACTGGTGTTGACTCTGGAGTAGGTCAGTGTCCCTAGCTTTAAGCATCTGCAGTCCCTTCTTCATTAAGGGTGCAAGCTCAGTTAGGGTCCATTCCCTTTTTCTCCTGTTGCACATTGAGAATTTTCATCAGCATTCTTCCCCTCTCCATCTTAGATCCATCTGCTGGAAGGTGGATTTCCAAGCCCTCAACATCAGCCTTTTTGGCTCTGTCTGCCTGCTCAGTAAAGTTTTAGACCTGCAGAGTTGGGGCAACTGTTGTCCTTCTTACGGCCCCAATTCAGCTAGCTGTTATTCCCACCAACTTGGTCCCAGTACTGGGGGGGTCTGCTCCGTTAGGTGCTTTACCTCCCACATGCCCTTTGGCTCCATGGTTTATGGAGCTGGATGTCTTGTTTCCCCAAGTGTCAGGTCCAATGACTTGGCCACTTCAGGCCCCAACCCCTAACTTGGCATTCTCGACTCTGATAGTGTCTAAGCCATATGCACCTCAGAGCTGAAGGTTTGGAGTTTTTCCTCATTCTTGGAGCTTCAACTCTTTACAGTTTGTCTCCAGTCTCAGTGTCAGGGAAGGTCAGGTTGGCCCTGGACTCAGGAGGCTATATGGGTTCTTTGGATCCCAGGACTGTCAGCCCCAGGCGTCCAGCTTTGGTTTCTGCCTTCGACATCATATCAAGGATGCTCTCTAGGCCAGAGATGGAGATGTCTGCAACAGCTGGTAAAACTCCCCTATCTTCATCCAGACCTGGGGATGCACATTGGGAGGATCCAGGACAGACCATACCTTTGGGTCTCCAGACCATCCTACATCCAAAGTCCCCTGCCTCTTCCACCTCCCTCCAGAATCTCCAGTCTGTGCAAGAGGAAGCCTGTATTCCATAGAAGAATCTCTCACAGAGGATACTGAGCTTGAGGAATGAGGGGGGGTCCCCAAAATGCTCCCATGAGGATGCATCTTTTGACTATCTTATAGAGCTCCTTTGTCAGTGTGGGGGTTGAATTGCTGAAAACTGTTGGAGACTTTTGGTGCGGGCCCATGCACATCATGGGTGGCTCCCCTACAGATGGGCCTATTTACCTGGTGTCCCAGAGGGCTTGGAAGGAACCAGATATGTTGGAACCTGTTCCTGTAAAAAATGAGATCTTAGCGCTCCCGAAGGATCAACAATATTGGAGTAAGGGTCCCACTGTTGATGCCATTGTGGTGGCTGCAGCCAACAAAAAGGACATTTCAGAAAAAAGTTCTTCTGTCTGCCCCCCCCCCCCCCAAACAAGGAGTCTAGGGTGCTGGACCACATACTGAAGCATGCCTATGCCTCTGGGACTTTCTCGCTGAGAGCGTTAAAATTATTTGGCACATTTGACAAGACTTCAGAGTGACATTGTTTCAGAAGTGTCAACTATAGTGAGGACACAGCAGGCACCTGAGACTCAAATGATTCTGGAGATACAGTTGTCAACCTTGCAGTCTATTTTGAATGTGTTTATGTCACTGATCTCCAGTAGGGCTGATGGCATGCCAGTACCACTATTGCCATGTGGCGCCATGCTTGGTTGAGAGTGTGTAATTTTTGCAGACTTCTTTAAGGAATCCCTTGTCAGCTCACCTTTTGATGACTCCTCTTTTTGGCCCAAAGGTCAAGAACATTTTAACCAGGAGTGAACAAGATGGGAAGACAGTGTCTGCCTTCAGAGTTCATGTTGCCATCTCTCCATGGACCTTCTGTAGGGTCAATAAGAGGGGCGAGCATCTCTTTTTCTGTAAAGCATAGCAGTATTTTAGGACACCCCTAGTGAACATTCCCATCATGTCAGGAAGAGCAGCCAGAATATACTCCATCCATGTGGTAGAGGTGTTCTGCAGCACCAGGGCTTCCATGGGAACTTTCTCCAGGAGAACATTTCAACATACCTGAAGGGTTACCAGATTGTACTAGTCTGAAGGCATTTTTGGGAGGGGTCACTTGGCTCTTCACCCAAAACTTGGGAGGCCAGGCCATAATATCATATGCATGGATGTTGAAACTTGTGTCCAGAGGCTGCACAATTCCATTTTTATTTCTGCTGTGAGAAAATACCAAGTCCCTCCCATATTTTCCAGCCCTTCAGAGAAGAAATGCAGCAGTCAAGATTCAATAGCTGCTGCTTAATCAAGTCATCCAAAACATCCCACCAAACCAAGGAAGATCTGGGGTATATTTCAGGTTCTTTTTGGTGCCAAAAAAGAACAAGGACCTTCAATTTTGGATCTGAGGAAACAACTGTTATATGAAGCATACCAAGTTCCAATTGGTTACAGTGCAACCTGTTTTTCCTGTATTGAGGAAGGATGAGTGGATGTGCTTGATTGAGCTCAAGGATGGTTATCTTTATATAAAGATTGCGAGGCAGTTCAGGAGATGTCTGTGCTTCTGGCTGGGAGCCAATCATTATCAGTTCAGAGTGCTTACCTTTTGTCTTAACAGTGCTCCCTGGGTATTTTCCAAATGCATTGTAGTTGTAGCAGCTTGGCTTAGGCTGCAAAGGTGCCAGGTCTTTCCATATCTGGACGATTGTCTCCTCATCACCTCCATGAGGGCATTGTTGGGACTTTTTATTCAAATTGTGCCTCTAACTAGGCATCGTCATTAACTGTGAGAAATCCATTCTTCAGTCACTTCTGGTGTTGGAGTTTCATAAGATGTCATTTGGGTGCAGTCTGTCAGACAGCATGGCTTCCAGTACATGGGGTGAGTTGCCTTTGTGCAGAGGGAATTCATCTGCTTCGCTTCCACAACCTCCCAATTTCCTTGGTTCTGAGGCTTTTGGGTCATATGGCTGCATCTATTTGCCTGGTGCCCATGGTGAGGTGCCCCACGAGGATATTGCAGTGGACATTAGTGACGTATTGGTCTTATATAACCCATACTATGAACTTTCCCATTGTCATGACAGACGTTTCTCAGACTCAGATCAAATAGTGGTTAGAGTCGCCCTTGTTTCTGCCGGGAGATCTTTTGCTCTTCCCTAACTTTAGGCTACATTCACTATGGGTACCGCCCTTCTGGGATGTGGGGACATTTCAAAGGAACTTTTCAGGGGAATCTGATCAAATTTCATGGCCAGTCTTCACATCATTGTCTTGTAGGTGAGAGTGGTCCTGCAACCTGTTGCAGGCTTTTCTGAAAATTCTCTCCAGGGGTGTGATCTTGGTTCCCATGGACAATATGTCTCTGGTTTGATACCTGAACAGATTGGGGGAACTCTGTCTTCTTTGTTTGTCAGCTATGATAATATGGCAATGAGTGATCTCCTCTCAAGAGTTTTCTGATAGCAACACACATCTCGGGGAAGACCAGCATCTTATATGACCGTATAAGCAGGAACAATTCTTCTTCTTCATGAGTGGTCTCTGAATTCAGAGGTAGCAGCCCAGATATTCGAGTGCTGGGGCACTCCTTGCTGCAATCGATTTGCCACACTGTCCACATAAAGAGCAGCAGTTTTACACCATGGTTCCCCTGTGGGACAGTCACCAAGGAATGCTCTTCTGTATGCTTGGCACCTGTGTCCATTGTATGTGTATTTGCCTCACACCCTCATAATATTTCTTCAGAAGGCTGCCCATTGCAAAATGACTGTGAATCTTGTTGCTCTGTTTTGGCCTCAACAAGTTTGGTTCAATTTTTTATGGCCTCGACCCCATGCCAGGTATGATCTCTCACTCAGCGGGGATTCCCCCCCCCCCCCATAGTCTTCATACCCTAAAATTGACTGCATGATTTCTTCAGTTCCCACAATTGCCAAAGATCCCAAGTTCTGTGATCGAGTTGCCAGTATTTTATTTTGCTATCAGAAGCCTTCTACATGTGAACTTTATACTAGTAAATGGAAACGTTTTGTAATTTGGGTGTAGTCGAATGGCTTGAATCCCTTATCAGTCCTGCTGGATGCTATTCTGGATTTTCTTGCTGACCTTTTTCATTCTGGGTTGAGCTATTCTACCATTAAGGTTCAACTGATGGCTATTTCTAACTTCTGTATTGGAAGAGATAATAGCTAGTGGCTGCTCTGGAGATTTGTAAGACATTTCCTGTTAGTTACAGTTTTTTATGACCTCCCATTCAGGATCCCGCTTCTTCTTGTGATTTACCTTTCATGCTCCATGATGTTCTTCGTGTTTCACTGTTGCAGTCATTACATTTGGGTTATCTGCTTGCAGGTAGCCCTCAGTCAGCCTGATTAACAAAGTCTTGGGTCCTGCGTCGGTTGCTGTCCCTTCTTCCATGAAGTCAGGTCATCAGGGGTATAAAATATGCAGCAGACGCAATTACATCAGTCTTTCTTACCATGTGGTGCCCGAAGCAGAAGCAGTTCATAAGTGCCGGTAGGCCGACTCCTGAAATTTTCATTTTTGAGTTTCAGAACTGAAGTCTTCAACTAAAGCTAAGTACCCCGTTGGGGAAACTTTTTCTTGCTCCTTCCCGATGTCAGTAAAAGTTAATAATTGCATTACTTGTGGAAAGCAAATACTTCATAAAGATTTTCATTCGTACTGTATTCCTTGCCTAGGCCCTGACCACAATGTACCTTACTGTCAGTTTTGTGCTTTATTTAATCAGCGCATTATCCATTGTCGATATATTTTCGCCTCTAAATATTTTGGTTCTCAGTTTAATTATCCAGAAATGTTGTCGTTTAGCCATCCAACTACTTGGATTCCGAAAAAACGCAAAGATAAAGACAGAGACAGGCCGCTGAGGTCCAAAACTGCCGACGACGCTTCTCCTAAGCCAGTCGCCAGTTCGCCAGTACTCAGTGAGGTGCATTCACAGCCCCTGATACCCGCTACTTCTGATTCGCAGGCCTCTACTGAGACCCATTCAGAGTGCAGTATGTCGCGAGATGCTTCAAATATGGAACCCGTGGATGTCTCTACCTTGGATGGGTCCGGAGCCGCTGTGCAGGCACCGGCTTCTGAGGGTGTATTCAGGCCTATGGACTTGCATATTAAACCGACGCCTCCTTCTTTACTTAGGCCTAAATCTCGATCCATGCCTAAAAAAATGATGCCCAGGCCACATGCTCAGGCCTCTATGCCTAAAAAACAAATGATAAGAATGGCTGAAGATCTAATAACTCTAATCAGAGGTGGCCAACCCCCTCCCCCTTCTAAGCGACCTAGGACTGAAGTTGATTATGAATCTTCTGATCAGGATTCTATTTTTTCTGAGTCTTTTGAAGATCTGGATTTGCCCTTATCTACTTATGAAGATTCTGATGCAGAGGACTCCATTCCCTCTGCTTCCCCTCCTGAGGATTTTTCTTTTGGGGAAACCTTACATATTCTTAAGGGAACATTTCCACTGGGAAAGCCAGGATCTTTCTGATTCAAAAAAGAGGCTTAAGGATTTCCTTCTCCTATCTCAGCATAGGCCTTTTGCTATTCCTCCTGTACTAGACATTGTTGATGATGCTTTTTCGGAATCTAGTTTGGCCCCTGATTCCCTGCCTCCTGCTCCCAGAAAACCTGACAGATACTACAGGGTCCCTGAGTCCCACAAGTTCCTTTTTAAAAATCCTGTTACAGATCCAGAGACTATTTCACAGGGGCCCAAGGGCATTAAGGCTTCTACGGCTAAAAATCCTACCCCTTGTGATAGAGACTCCATGGTGCTGGATAGATGGGGTAAGAAGGTTTACAATTCTGCAGCCTTGGCCATTAGGGCTTTAAACTGCCAGTTTCATATGTTAAAGTATCAGCAACATGTTATTGGACTGCTTAAACAGAAAATGATGTTGATTCCTGACTGTGTGGAAAATAAAGAATTGCAGAATTTAATGCATTCTGCTAAACAAGTTGGAAAACATATTTTGCAATATGGTTTTGCTTCATTAGAGGCCTCTTGCAGGGCTGCTGTTACTGGGTCTTTGCTCAGAAGGCATGCTTGGCTTAAGGAGCAATCTTTGCCTGATCATGTTAAAGCTAAATTGTTGGATGCTCCTTTAAATTAGGACTGCCTGTTTGGCAACAAGGCTGAGGAAGTTCTTAAAAAGATGGAAGATAAAGCTAAATCTAAGCAAACTGTTAAATATTTTTTATAAGTTCAGCCTCCTAGATTTAGTAGGCACTGGCCCTCTAAGAATTGGTCCTTTCCAGCTCCTTCCAGGTCTTCTCAAGCCAAACCCAGATACAGCAAAAACCCCAGGTATCAGTCCCAGGGGACACATAGAACAAATCAATGGGGAGCCTCCACTTCCAAATCTGGGAATAATAAGACTCCCCCCTATGGTAAACTGTCTCAATTACTTTATTTTAAAATTTCCAAACACTCATCAACTGACTGCCCCTTTGGGGGGAAAGATTGCTCTTCATGCAAAGAATTGGAAACTCATTACCCAGGACAAATAGGTTTTAAATATAGTGTCCCGGGGATACAGATTTCACTTCCACACATTGCCAACACCAAGCGGGTGGCTGGACCTAGCCCCAAGTGGGCAGAGGCCCCAAAACAAGTACTTTCTCTCTTAAGCATGGGGGCTATTCAACTGGTGCCAGAAGAGGAAAAGGGACAAGGTTTCTACTCGAGACTTTTCCTGGTACCCAGAAAAGACAATTCATGGCGTCCTATCCTGGACCTGTCTACTCTAAACACCTTTTTGGAGATTCCAAAATTCAAGATGCCGACTCTTCACCAATTACTCCCTATGCTAGGCAAATATGCCTGGTTGGCAACACTAGATTTAAAAGAAGCATACCTGCACATCCCAATCAGGGAATCTTGCAGAAGATACCTATGCTTCAAAGTAGGCTACACACACTATCAGTTCTCTGCACTGCCCTTTGGCTTATCTACTGCATGCAGTGTATTCACAAAGTGCCTAGCTCCAGTTATTGCATTTTGCAGGCAAAGCAATATTCAAATATACCCATACCTGGACGATTGTCTAATTCAGGCAGAAAGCCAGGACATACTTTTGAATCATCTGGCCTTTGTACAAAGTAAACTAACTTGTCTGGGGTACACCATAAATGAAAAGAAATCACACCTGATACCCTGTCAAGAAATTAAATTCCTGGGAGCAAGCTTGAATACAACTTCCCAGATGGCTTACCTCACGCCGGAGAAACAAATTCATTTGACAACCTACTTCAAACAAGTGGCCACAAAAACCCTGCTATATGCAAGACAAATACTGCAAGCCTTGGGGTTCAGGGCCTCCTGCATTCTTCTAATTCCAAATGCAAGACTGCATATGAGGAACTTACAGTGGTATCTAAAAAGCCTATGGTGTCAACATTCTCAGGATCTAGAAACAATGATTCCTATCATACCTTGCCTATGCCTAGAGTTCCTTTGGTGGGCAGAGGCCTGCCACCAAAACAAGGGACTACCCTTCACACCACTCCCTGCCACACAAACCCTAACAACGGACGCATCAGACTATGCATGGGGGGCTCACCTGGCAGGGAAGTGCATTCAGGGCATATGGAACCCAAGTCAAATGCACCTGCATATCAATCAAAAAGAAATGTTAGCTGTACAGAATGTTCTGACAGCCTTCAAGGACCAGGACAACTAATGGTAAAGATGGACAACACCACTGTTATGTGGTACATAGACAAGCAGGGGGGTACACATTCTTACCCCTTCTGCAGACTAGCCATGGCATTGTGGAACACAGCCTTGAGCTACCAAGTGCCACCTACAAGCTCAATTCCTGCCAGGAAAATTAAATACACTGACAGACGGACTAAGCAGAAACCTCATGGACCCACACGAGTGGAAACTGGAACCAAGGATTTTCAACATGTTGACAAGCAAATGGGGAGCCCATATATAGACCTGTTTACTCTCCCCAGAACTACCAATTGGTCAAATTTTGCATAAGGACTCCCCACAAACAATCCTAGAAAGTGGATGTTCTGTCCTTCAGCTGGAAAAACCTATCAGTCTATGCCTCCCCCCCCCTGCCTCTGCTCTTCAAAGTACTACTAAAAATCAAACAGGACAAACCAAGGATGATTTTGATTGCTATGGGCTGGCCGCACCAACACTAGTACTCCCTCCTGAGCAGTGTGTCATGGTTATCCCCATGGCACCTGCCTCATACTCCTTCCCTGTTGTCTCAGCAGGAGAACCAGATTCTGCACCCTCAGCTTCTAACACTGAACCTTGCAGCCTGGCTAATTACTTAATCTCTCCTTTACCATCCCTCAGTAAACCTGAGATGCTTCACAAGGGCCTGACTTTTTCCTCCATTAAAATCCAGGCATCAGCCATTTCAGCTCATTACAACACAGAACCTCCCCTCTTCTCTCATCCACTGCTCAAGCAGTTCCTCATAGGGGCTAAAAATTTGAGACCACCCAGGAGAGCTCCAACCCCAGTCTGGGACCTTAACTTTGTCTTGGAGAAACTCACTCTACCTCCTTTCGAGCCAGCTGCTACTGCAGACTTAAAATTTCTTTCTTGGAAAACAGCTTTCCTTTTAGCAATCACTTCAGCTAAAAGGGTTTCTGAATTGCAGGCCCTTATGGCAGTGGAGCCTTTCATCATCTTTCATGCGGACAGGGTGTCCCTCAGAACCAATCCATCCTTCATGCCCAAGGTGGTATCCAGTGTGGCTCTTAATCAGTCCATTAATTTGCCAACCTTCTTTCCCAATCCACAGAATAAAGGGGAATGGATACTGCATTCCTTAGATGTGCACAGACAACTTAGATTCTACTTGGACAGAATTAAACCTCAAAGGAAATATGAACAACTGCTGGTGGCATTTGTTGCAGGGGCAGAGGGGAAGGTTATTTCAAAGCAAACCATTTCTAAATGGATAAGCCATTGCATTAATTTCTGCTATAAGCACCATGGAAAACCTATCTCCCAGGGGATCAGACCTCACTCCACCAGGGCTGCATCTACCTCTACAGCCTTTCTCAGAGGCGTCCCTACCAGGGACATCCTAGAAGCTGCTACCTGGAGTTCTGTACATACTTTCACCAAACATTATCATTTTCCAATTTTCTCTAACTCCAGAGCTGGCTTTGCCACTGCAGTCTTGCAGGGCCTTATAGCTGGCCCTAATGCTATCTAAATTCCTCCTCCCAACCATAACTTTGGGAATCTACCCAAATGTAATGACTGCAAGAGTGAAACACGAAGAACATAGTACAGTTGTGTACACTTACCATAAGTGTAGATGTTCGAGTGCATTCACTGTTGCAGTCCTGGCTACCCTCCCTCCAGCCCCCTAACTTCGTTTGACTATACTTCTACTTTCCTTTATTAGGCTTTAAAGCCTTTTTGGTGTATTTGCTTTTTTGTTGGGAGGTATGTCAGTGTACTTTTATATTTAATTGCTTCCCATTAGGGGGCACCTGACATCTGGGGCAAGAAAAACTGATGTAATGGCGTTGGCTGCATGTTTTATAACCCTGATGACCTGACATCATGGAAGAAGAGACAGCAACCAATGCAGGACCCAAGACTTCGTTAATCAGGCCGACTGAGGGCTACCTGCAAGCAGATAACCCAAGTGTAATGACTGCAACAGTGAATACACTCGAATGTCTACATTTATGGTAAGTGTGCACAACTGTACTTTTGGACTGTGGGTTGAAGACTGCCTTCCCTGTAAGAACTGGTAGTAGATTACTGGCAAAGAGAAAGAAATAGGGGAGTGCTAAATGAAAGATCATCCCTGGCTGAGTTTGTAGTTTGTTGTAAACTTGAACCTGTAATTAAAGAAGGGATAACTCGTAGGGAATATAAAATAATACATGATAGCTATAAGAATTAATCAGAAGAGGTGGAAAAGACTGGGAAATGAGAATGGAAAGGCAGTGTACAAAGGAATAATAAGAGGATTCTTGTATGTCTCCCAAGTATGCAAAAAAATCTAGGTTTAGCATTTTTTGCATGGAAGTGTTTTTATAGCTGTTTTTATTCTGTGAGTAGACTCCACGGGATTTTTTTCAGCAAGTAGATTTCTGAAGGTGTAATGGGAAAGAGAGGGGTACTTGGGAGCTTTTTGGGAATATTACGAGTTGATAGGTTCATAGGTTCATAGGTAGGTACTAGGCTATCTTCCCAAGGGCATTTATAAGCCTAGCCAGAATGTGTCTGCTTGGCTTTCGCCTTCCTTTTAAATTAGTTTCCTGTGCCTCTGTCTAGCAGGGCCATTGAAGTGATACCAGGGGTAAATTTACAATTTCCCATCCACTTGTCAAGATTTCTCTTGAAGAGAGTCAGTGAAGGGCACTGCCTAACATAAATTGGGTTTATATTCCAGAGCGAGGGAAGCCTCTGGGACAGCAATCTGTCTCTCCAGCATGTCCTGTTTATTGTTGTGATGAGGTTTAACTCGCTGGAGCGTGTGGCTCTAAGGGATTTGGTTTTCTTGAGGTGGAGCATGTCCACTAATTCCAGGTGGGACATGGCCTTGTACATCAGGCAGAGATCACTTCTGAACAGGCGGTAAGCAACCGAGTAGAGCTGGAGTTTCTTTAGTCGAGCTGCATAGGGAATCTGTTTGAGGCCCACGATCCTCTTGGTGAGGTACTTCTGTGGTCTTTTCAGCTGTTGTATGTGTCGAGTAAGGTGCATTCCAAATGGGGCATTGTACTGTATCATGGGCATAATGAGTAATGAGTAGAAGGGCACGATGACCTCTCTTGATCTAGATGTGAACCCTCTCGTGATTAGGTGGGCTGCATAGAAGGATTTTCTAACCACTTTGGCAATGTGATTATCAAAGGAGAGGTTGCTATCTACATGGGTCCCCAGATCCCTGATTACATCTTCTGTACTTAGTGGGTTACCACCTATGTGATAATTCGTGGGCACTTTGTTTTTCCCAAAGGGGATGACTATGCACTTTCTGGCATTTAGCTTGAGGCCATGGTTCTGACACCAGTTATTTGTTTCCGTGAGACCCTTCTGGAGGATGTCTGTGTCAGCAGGAGAGTCGATTATGGCCCCCAGTTTGTAGTCATCAGCGAACTTGGTCAGTCCTCCCATGCTTGCCTGTACCTCAGAGAAGTATATACTGAACAGGAGGGGTCCCAGGACTGAGCCCTGTAGGACACCACTTGTAACTGGTTTAGATTCGGACATGGTACCTGCAACTCTGACAATATGAGTTCTATCCGTGAGCCTATTGGCAACCCATCTCGTGACATAGGGGTTAATGTTCAAGCTGGTGAGCTTATCTATAATGCCAGAGTGGGGAATGTTGTCAAAGGCCTTAGCGAGATCCAGGTAGGCTGTGTGGACTACCGTTCCCTCATCTATGGCCTTGGTACCTATTTCAAAAAAGTCAACTAGGTTTAGGAGGCAGGATCTGCCTTTAACAAAGCCGAATTGAGTAGGGTCCAGTGTCTGGAGGTTCCCAATGTCTTTGTTTATGGGTTCCATGATGATGCGCTCCATAGCTTTGCAGACCAAGCTAGTCAGGCTTATAGGGCGATAGTTCCCAGGACCTGTTGTGGCACCACCTTTGTGGAGCGGGATAACTGTTGCTGTACGCCATTCCTTGGGTACATAGCCTGTGGTAAGACTGAGATTGAACAGTGAACTTAGGTGAGGGTTTAGTTCATTTTGGAGCTCGTGTAAGACGCAGCCTGGGATACCATCCGGTCCCATTAATGCTGTATTTTTGGCTTTGGAGAGGGCTGTTTTCACCTGCGTGTCTGTAATGTCTGGGGCTCTACATTCTTCTGGGATGGACACGGGCCCTTTTGGGAGTGAGGGGGGGTAAAATTTGCACTGAATCTGTCGGTCAGGATGTTGGCAATGTCAGTTGGTTCAGTGTATTTTTTGCCATTTTGCACTAGCTCAGAGCAGATCTGAGAGTTGCCACCTAGGTTCTTGACATAGCTAAAGAAGGCTTTGTGATTATCTTTAGAGTCTTTGGCAATTTTTCTTTCGAAATTGGCCTTGGATGATTTTATGAGGGCTCGTAGTTTCTTGCTAATACTGATCAGGGATGCCTTTCCTTTTTGAGATTTTGCTTTATCATGTAATAGTTTCCTCCTTCTGTTGTATAGCTTGTTTATGGACGGGGACCACCAGACTGGTTTCCTCTTTTTGGAGGAGTGAGTCTTGGTTTTACTTGGGATGGCTCGATCCATGCATTCCTGTAGGTGCTCATAGAATGCATTTGTAAAGGATTCTGTGGTTTGGACAGCATTATCTTTTAGCGAGGGGGCTTTGAAACTTTCCACCTCAGTCTTGAGAAGCGTGAAGTTTGCTCTTGAATAGTTTTTCACAGTGGTTTCCTTGACTGCGGGTGGGGTCGGGATGTGGATGTCCATTGTGATTAGTTTGTGGTCTGATCTTACCAGTGAGGGGTTTACCTCTCATGTGGGACACTGGTTTCCCATGTTGGTGATGATCCGGTCCAATATGTTGTCGCCTCTTGTGGGTGGGGTGACCAGTTGTTCCAGGGTGTTTGAGTTTATAAACTCTAGGAAGCGTTGGCCAAAGGAGTTTGTACTTTGGTAGTTTTCCCAGTCAATGTTTGGGTAATTGAAATCACCCAGTATCATGGTGTTTGGTATGATCTTCATATTTTCCAATGTTCTCAGGAATGCTGAGTGGGGGTCCTGAGACATAGTGGGTGATCTGTAGCAAGCTACGATCTGAAAAGCAGCTTTTCCCACTGTTAGTTGCACATGGATGGTCTCCGAGGCCTCGTGCTGTGCTACTAACCTGGAGGTATGGGTATCCCTTATGAAAATGGATACACCCCCTCCTTTTGTATTTCGGTCCGGTTTCTGGGGCTAAAAGGTATGGTATGAGTTGTAGCCTGGTAGTGCTGGGGTGCTCTCTGGAGCCTTGAACCAGGTTTCTGTTACTGTACAGATATCGATTTTCTCCATACTGAGGAGTGCCTCGAGTGCATGCTTTTTGAAGTTTAGATTTCTGGCATTGAGTAGCATTACCCTCAGTTTTTGGTTACTTGTGTTGTTTATGTTGGTGGGTTTGTCTTTTGAGCCTTGCCTAAAAAGGCACTATGGGGGTGGCAAGAGCCTTGGCCAGTATTTGAAAGCCTAAGGGTGACAGGTGAAAGCCATCTCTGGTGAAGCAGCGTGGCTTGTCGAGTATGTCATCCCATGCTGACAGACACTGGAGCCCCTTTGAACGACACCAATAGCTTAGCCAGTTGTTAAAACTGATAATTTTTTCTTTATACTGTGGCATCATTCTTGGTGAGGGCAAGGTGCTACTCAGGGTCAGGGTCATACTGGCCTGGGCTACATGATCAGAGGGCTGCTGTATGTCTCTTTTCATGTAGTCAAGGGAGATACATCTCCGGTTGTTCACACCAACATGTACAATGACAGAGTCATATTTGTACTTGTTTTGGAGTGACCTGAGTGCTTGTGTTATGTGGCGGATCCTGGCACCCGACAGGCAACTTACAGTAACCTTCTCCTTGTTCAGTCTAGTGAGTGGAACATCAGTGTGCCTGACAATAGAGTCACCTATTACTAGTATATTGGGTGTGTTATTTAGCCTTAGGGGCTGTGGTTGCGTGGCACACTAACTTTGTGAAGTATATGATACATTGTTGTTGTTAGAGGGTGGAGGTTGCTTGGATGTCTGCTTTGGAGGTCTCTGCTGCTTAGGCAGATTTTTATTTAGAGCCTCCGAGTATGTTTTAGTGTATTTGTGTGTGTTCTTTGCTGGTGCAGATATGACTGTAGTGTGTGAGGCTGGTAATGTGGTGCAAGTGTTTCCCTTCTCCTCCTGACTGACTGTTCCAACCTTGAGTTGAGAGAGCTTGGCCTCCAGTTTGGCTGTATAGGTGCATCTCTCACATACATGTGTGTTTGTTGGAAGGAGGAGAGGGTTGTCTGTGTACATGAGGCAATTGTAACATTGCCTCAAGATTCCCAGATTCACCAGCTGGACTGGAGCGTACACCTGAAACTGACCTTTGGACATGCCTGTACAGATAAATGAACTGATTTGCTGATTGTCCGGTAGGGATGAATGAGGAGCCTTGTACTACTGTATAGTAAAGGGGGGGTGGAGTTTTAGCATTTATTAGTGCTTACTGAGAGCTTAGAGCAAGTGCTGGACTGTAAAAGGAAGGTTAGAGTGCTTTAGTTGAAAGTTTTACTAATTCCAAGGGAAAAATTGAAGAGCAAACTTTGTGGAGCCTGGAATAATTTAACCCTAGCTAACCGGCGCTGTGCACAAAGCCGCACAAAACCGTGCAAATGCGGGTTGTAAAGCAGGGAGATGAAAGAGCTAGAAATTAGCCCAAAACTGCCAATAAACTACTAGTTGCTGGGCTGAGACCACTCCTCCAGGGACAGATAGGCTGCTTAAAGCTCCCCACTCTCACTGGTGAACAGAGAAACTTCCTTCTATCCAAGTAAGGATATGGGCAACACAGGAACTTGTACCACAGCCCTAAATTCAGCAGAACCTGAAAACTGGACTAGACTAGTTTAGAAAAGGCGGGAAACAAGAATTCTTTTTAGTGTTTGAAAACTACCTATAAAATACTTTGTTAGAAATGTTGGTAGTGCAAGTTGTTCCAACTAAGGAAATGATTTTGGGATATAGAAATTGAATTGCCTAGGCACTACTAAGGCACTGTTATTTTAATGCTGTTGGCTGCCAAAAAGTGGAAGTCAAAAGATAAACCAGCCAAAACAGCATTATTTTTATGCTGCAAAGGAGATAAAATAATTGGAGTTGAGATCTTTAGGAAAAGAAAGGAGCAAACTACATAGAAATGAATGGAATCCGTGGAAACATTCCATGCAGTGTAATGCTGAGGAGGAGTGAAATTTCAGGGAAGGCAGGAACTGAGCAATTGAAGTCATGTTAAACTGAATAATTGTTTAGAAATAAACCACATATGCAAGTAAAGGAGAAATCTGTGTTATAGTTTGTTCACCTTTTTATAACTGTATGTGTAACCACATCACTTTGTAAAATGTATAGTTAATAAATGCATTATAAAAAGTATATCCTGTCAGATTTGTGTTGAATACTATACAGTAACTTCTTGGTAATTCTTTGTTTTGTTACATTTGGCAGCAAAGACATTTAATGGTTATGCAAAGTGGTTGCATAACAGCTACATTAATGACAACATTGTATTATTTTATTTTATTTAACTCAACATTTGTTTACCGGGAAAGTCCGACTTGGAACAAAGCCAACTGTCAGGACAGGCAGAGGAGAAACGCTCTAGACACATGTCTTTGTAACATGGGAGGAAACCGGACTACCCAAAGAAAAGTCACACAAATGCAGGGAGGACATACAGACTCCACAAGGCACACCAGCCGAGAATCAAACTGGAGAACTTGCTGTGAGGTGACAGAGCTACCGCTGCACCACTGCACCATCTGCATTACAATACATTGTATTGGTGACACAATTTTATTCTTTCTGATGGAAGACTTGGATAGTAACATTGGCACTAACTGCAGCAGTAGCATTTGCATAATTTTTTCTTGGAAGTTCAGTTTGAGTGAGTCAGTGGTTTGCACATGGGTTGTGACTAAGGGGCAGAACATGATAAATGAATACATTTGTTGATCAAATCTTATAGGGAACTGCCACACTTACAACTGTACACAGTGACTTGACTCAAATCAGCTTTGGAGCAGATAGAGAGTTTTTTTTTATTTTTACACAAAATTGTGCATTGCTGCATATATTTATTTTGTAAATATTGTCTTTTTTATAGGTAACCCTTTATTTTTACCATAAATTGTACAGAGGGAATCGAGTTACCAAGGTGGATTCTGGCAGCTTCAATGCATTTACTTCACCAAATTTATCTCCACTTGCAAATGCCGAAGTTGATATTCAAAGTGAGTACATTTCATTATATTGCATATTTACTTTAGGCTTTAAACGGTGTGATTTGCCACCTTTTTTTTTTTTTTTTTACTTTTTCATTTTGTAAAGAGAAGTAAAAAAATGGTTAGGGCTATTTTTAAGAGATGTTCTGTCATATTGACCACTGATGCAGTAGCCTAAGCTGTATGGGTTATATCCTGTTTGTGGATATAACAGCCAGATAGCTTCCCAAGCTTCAAGGCACCTTCCACATGCCCAAATCATTAGTCAGCTTGAGCTGAGCTAACTAAAAAGACAGGTTTGGGTGCCAAGCCATTCAAAGCTTTCCTGACACTAAAGAGAGTGCTCCTGTGCGAGATTTTGAGGATCAAAGGTTGGCTTGTGCTGTTCCATAAATGGGCAGGTAAGTTCCCTTTGGTGTTAGACTTTCCACATATTATTTTTAATGTTTAAACTTACTGTCCTGTTAGGGAAGGTATTTTTTAAGCTAGGAATATGTGTTTTTACTGATTGTGGTATGGCTTTGCTGTACTTTTAAATGGGATTGGACTTTAATGTTTGATAATTTAAAAAAAAGATTTCAGCATTATAAAACTATGTTTAAATCACTTTTGAGGCTTGCAAAATGGGTCTATATCACATTGTCGAACTCTTAAAGCTTCGAACGTCATATGGTCGACACCATATGATCAAACTTTTAAAAGTTTGAACGTTTCAACGGAGATCTCCATACAGTGAGGAATGGGAAGATTGGGGGTGTGGGCGGTGCAGCCCCCCACATAGTGTGCACAGGGGCCTGCCCTCCTGCTTAAACCATTCAGGTAGGTTTTTTCCTTTGGTTTATTTTTTTTTTATTACATTTTTGAACTTTTGAAATTTTGATCGTATGGTGTCGACCATATGTCGTTCTTACTTTTAAAAGTTCAATTATGTAATATAGATGCTTGCAAAACAAATTAGAGAGATTGTTATTGTGTTTTTTTGAGAAAAGTGACTTTATGCTACTTTTCAATTTTACCGACTTGTGCTGCTTAGTTTCCCTGAGAAAGTGGCACCATTTTCAGCTTCATCGTAAAACAAGCTAGTGGTCCCACTTTCTGTCTTCCTCCCAGGGACAAAAGTTAACTTAAAAGACTTAGGTAAAATAGCATGCTAGCAATTTCCACAAGCACAGGTAGATGACTCTGCTGTGGCCAAAGCTGGTTCCTCAGACTACTGATCTTTTCTCCAGATCCCTCTAGTGTTGCCCATACATGCAGTATGGACCAGGGGTTAGCCACATCCTTTGTGGCTGTTGGGATCACCTCAGTGGGCAAGGGAGATACACACATTTGTCTGTGTTGGGATGAGGGACAGGGAATGTGCCCCTGCTTAACCAGAATGTTGTGCCGATCCCCAGGGAAGCTGTTGCTGCCATTAAAATCCTGTTTGTTCTAACTTTCCTGTCAAAAACAAAATGAAAACTAAGCATATATCTCTTCCTGCTTCAGTTTCACTGGACAGGAGTAGCTTATTAAGTCTAAAACAGTGTACAGGCTGTTGATCCTTTTATCACATGGTTTCTGGTAAGAGGAAAAAGGGATTCCTCTTTTCTTGAAGAGATTCAAGAAATTGAATCTGGAGAGGAATGTAATGGGGCCAGATACAGGATGTTCTTCGTGTTTCACTGTTGCAGTCATTACATTTGGGTTATCTGCTTGCAGTAGCCCTCATTCGGCCTGATTAACAAAGTATTGGGTCCTGCGTCAGATGCTGTCCCTTCTTCCATGACGTCAGGTCGTCATTGGTATAAAACATGCAACCGATGTCATTACATCAGTCTTTCTTGCCATGCGGTGCCCAAAGCAGAAGCAATTCGCAAGTGCCTGTCGGCTGACTCCTGAAATTTTCGTCCCCTATCTATTTATTCTAACTCCAGGGTCGCGCTACAGTGGAGAAAGGGCATAATGCTTTGAATTTCATGTGTCGATGTTATGAGTTTTGACCAAGTGAGTTTTCGGTGTTTTGGTCTCTCTGAAATCATATGAAGTAGACCCATTATATGTGTGTGTGTGTGTGTATATATATATATATATATATATATATATATATATATATATCTATATATCTATATATATATCTATATATATATATATATATATATATATATATATATCTATATATATATATATTTAGACACGTGCATATCAGTTATCAAAATTCATGTATATGTGCATATATATATATATATATATATATATATATATATACATATATATATATATAAACTCAAATGCCATGGAACAACTAGTCACCATCCCCACAAGAGGTGATAACATACTTGATCTCATCATCACGAACATGGGAGCACAATGTTCAACACCGGAGGTGTACCCCTCACTGGTGAGATCAGACCACAAACTAATCTCGCTGGAGGTCCTCATCCCACCCCCACCTGAAATAAAAAAGACCACAGTAAAGAACTTCTCAAAAGCCGACTTCACACTTCTAAAGACTAGTGTGGTCTCCTTTAAGGCCCCGAGCGGCGGAAAACAGTACTCAAGCCGCTGAATCACTTACAAATGCCTTCTACCAGCACCTGCAGGACTGCATGGATAAGGCAATCCCAAGCAAAACAAAGACTCTTTGTACCAAAGGCAAGCGTCCAGTCTGGTGGACCCCAGCCATAAACAAACTCTACAACAAAAGGAGGAAGCTACTACAAGATAGAGCAAAATCCTTAAGAGGTAAGACACCCTTGATCACTATAAGTAAAAACTAAGAGCTCTCATAAAATCATCCAAAGCAAATTTCGAGAGAAAAATAGCTAAAGACTCAAAAGACAATCATAAGGCCTTCTTTAGCTATGTTAGAAACCTGGGAGGAAACTCCCAGATATGCTCAGAGCTAGTTCAAAATGATGTGAAGATTACTGATCCTACAGACATTGCCAACATACTGGCTGACAGGTTCAGTGCAAACTTCTCCCCCACCAAAAGGAGAGATATCTATACCAAACGATTGCAGCCCCCAAACATCTCCAGCGCCCAAGTGTCAACCGCTCTCACCAATGCAAAAAACACAGCATCCATGGGACCTGATGGTGTCCCCGGCTGTGTGCTCCATGAACTCAATGAGGAAATAAACCCACAGCTAGGACAGCTGTTTAATCAAAGTCTTACCTCTGGATACGCACTCAGGAGTGGCGCACTGCAACTGTGGTACCACTTCACAAAGGCGGTGCCTCCACCGACCCTGGAAATTACCGGCCCATTAGCTTGACAAGCCTTATCTGCAAAGCCATGGAGAGGATCATAATGGACCTCATAAATAAAGACATAGGGAATTTGCAGACTTTGGATCCAACCCAGTTTGGCTTTGTCAAAGGCAGATCATGCCTTTTAAACTTGGTTGACTTTTTGAAACAGTCACCAAAGCCATTGATGAGGAAAGGCAGTCCATACAGCCTACCTCGATCTGGCAAAGGCCTTCGATACAATACCCCACTCGGGTATCATTGAAAAACTCATCAGCTTAAATGTCAACCCATACATCACAAGATGGGTTGCAAACTGGCTGAGTGACAGAACCCACAGGGTCAGAGTTGCTGGCGCCATGTCAGACTCAAAGCCTGTCACAAGTGGTGTCCCACAGGGCTCAGTCCTGGGCCCACTCTTGTTTGGCATCTACTTTTCCAGTACAAGCAAACACAGGAGGGTTATGGCTGACAAAGTTTGCAGATGACTGCAAACTGGGCCATAGTAGAAAACACATCTGACACAGATATCCTTCAGAAGGGTCTCACAGAAACGGATAACTGGTGCCAGAGCCACGCCTAAAGTTAAATGCCAAAAATGCATAGTCATACCCTTCGGGAAAAACAAGGTTACCCTAGCTACCAAATAGGTGGCAATCCACTGAGCACAGAAGAAGTTATCAGGGACCTGGGGACCCAGGTTGATAGTAGTCTGTCATTCGACACCCATGTAGCTAAAGTAGTTAGGAAGACCTTCTACATTGCCCACCTTATCATGAAGGGATTCTCATCTAGATCAAGGGAGGTCATAGTCTCCCTTTACTCATCACTCATCAGACCAATGATTGAGTACATTGCCCCATTCGGAATGTATCTGACCCGACACTTGCAGCAGCTGGAGAGGCCACAAAAGTTCCTCACCAAAAGGATAAAGGGTCTCAAAAATCTGTCCTATGCTGCCCGACTGAAAGAACTCCAGCTCTATTCAGTCGCCACATTGCTCAGAGGTGACCTTTGCCTAACATACAAGGCCATGTCAAACCCAGATTTGATGAATATGCTTCACCTCAAAAATCTAGATCCATCAGAGCCACAAGGGCGGAGACTTAAACCTTGACACGGCTATTAATAGGACGTGCTGGAGGATAGATTCATCACCCAAAGACTCCCTATGCTGTGGAACAAAATCCCGGTACATGTGAGGCAGAGCACCTCGCTGGCCTTGTTCAAGAGAAATCTTGACCAATGGATGGGAGATCGCAGATATACCCCAGGGATTACCTCAGTGTCACTGCTCGACAGAGGCACAGCAAAATAATGGGTATAGTTCCCCATACTAAAGGGGTGGCGTAAGCCACAAAACGATGGGCTAGGCTTGTAAATGCCCTCGGGCAGATAGCCTAGTATGAACCTATGAACCTATATATATATATATATATATATATATATATATATATATATATATATATATGGCTCTACTTCCTTGTAACGAAAACAAAGTTTACAGAATCTCAAATCACGGAACCCAAACTGCCGAAAGTACACTTAAATAAACGAAACTTCAGTACATCGAATCTCACTTCTCCAAAACAAAAAAAACCAGCCCCCACACCCCCTTCATATTATATATACCAACTCCGAGATCACAGTACAGTGGGAAAAGTATAAATTTCCTTATCCCCACTCTACTGCGATCTACACCAACAAGCTCCGACTGCTGTACCAGATACCTTCCCGGTAATGGTTTAAACAAATAAAGACAAAAACTGCACCTGTTCTGCAATACCACTCCAGAAGCAGTGATCTGTGTTTGGGGAAGTCAGCTTTGATGTAGTGAAGTTTTGTTCAGCTGCACTTTCGGCAGTCTGGGTTCTGCGATTCGAGATTCAGTATACTGTGTTTTCGTTAAAAAGTAGTAGACCCATATATATATATATATATATATATATATATATATATTTATAAAATGTGTGTGTGTGTGTGTGTGTGTGTGTGTGTGTGTATGTATGTATACACGCACGCACACACACACACACACACATAGACTTCACTTGGCAACTGAAGGACATAGAGGTGAACCATCAGTACTTAACGCAAGGAGGACAGCTATGGAATTTTGTTACATGAAATGAAATGCTCTCCCCAGTTTGTACTAACTGCATCAGTTTAGAGTACCAGGGTGAGTTAAATAATGGTCTGTTCACCCTTCCTTGTTTTATTTTAGTTACTAAATGCTCTGTATTTTTAGCAGTACTTTCTTGATTATAAAAGGAGCCCAACATTGTTATTATTTAGGGAGAGAGACCACTTTCATTTGTGAGTCAGAACTCCACGTTTGTGGTCTAATACAGTGAAAGTGCCAGCAGTTTCTGCTTTTATGTGCATTACAAATTCAGTTGAGCTGGGACAGTACAGTGAACTAATTAATGACCTCAGCAAGCACAAACAGGCCTTTCTCTTCAGCCTGTAGTTAACTGTTTGGCAGATTATTAGTAATATTTCATGGAATAAATATTTGCAGACTTTCCACTGTAGTACCTAATCATTGCTACACTAATTCAGTAGTATGCTTTTGTGATTCCATTGCCATGGTTACTAAACCTCAGGATAGGGTCAAAAAAGCAGTTAAAATTTTTCAGCTTTCGGTTATGAAGAGTCAAAGGTGTCATTGTTAAAATTATGAGTGGATCCCTAACTTTACTACTTTCTGATAATTTTTTTCCTACTTTTAATGTGTTATTCATTTGGGCTGTAATGTTAAAATGTCATTGATAGCATGTCATTAGATTTCATTATCTCAATCACACTCCTAGGATATTAGTATTAAATTCTAGTTGTTTTAAACCTATCTAGAGTACAATATTACTTTTTATTCATCTGTGTTGTGAGAATTCTGCTCTTGCTGTTGGAATTATTTGAGCATGCTGCAAACCATTTACTTGCAAGTGAAGCTTATTTCACTTTCTTTTACTGCCTACAGTATGCACACATGCCTGAAGTATTGTTACAGTATGTATTTTCAAGAAAAAAATCAGTCTTACAGTGATTATACGTGTATTTGTAATAAAAAAGATAAGAATGTTAGTGTTTCTTAGATAAAGATTGAAATGTATTTGTAGCCTTGCTACTTATTTTGTGGCATCTAGCCACAATTACCACATCATAGACTTATCTGATGTACGTTGCTTCTTAGCAACTTTTACTTAATTCACTTAAATTGTAAATGTGAAGTCCTATCTCGCAGTTCATTCTTACTGATGGGTTCGGAACCGATCCTCGGCTCCGACTCTGCCAACTGCAAAAGCTCGAGGTCTTCAACCAGCTAGAAGCCAACTCCATATCCCATGATGCACCTTGAGCTTCCCTCCAATCTCATTTGCCGCTGCTACTAGATTGGACATTCACCAGCTCTGGCCAGTTAAAATTATTGCTATTTTCTATTCTCTCTCTGTAAAACTTTGTTAAAACCTTATAATGGATAGTATAATTATAAGTTTCCGTTCTTATAGTAGTTTAAGCAAATTCTTAGTGTGTTGTTGGTAATTTTTTTGGATGATATCATTGTGGCCATATTTTAGGCCTTTATTTTTCTCCCTAACCCATAATCTTCCTATTTCATATTTATATAGCTGTGTGGTGTGAGTTTTAGAGCCCTTTTTTTTGTTTACAGGGCTAGTATATTGTTATGTTTCCTTTAGTGTGATATTTAGAAGTTAGTGTGCTATTTTTATATACTGTTTAGGTATACTATTCATAGTTTAGAGATATTAGAAATTACTGCTGGAACAGCTTGTTTTTCTTTATATATATATATATATATATATATATATATATATATATATATATGTATGTATGTATAGGCTTTCTCTGCTATTGCCACTCTTTTACTGCTAAAGTGTTGCATGAGCGGATAAGGAAACTATTGGATAGAGGTCTGTTGAAATCCTCTTTTCAGGAGGCATTGGATAAGCATGTCAAACATTCTAAGACTTCCTTGAGTTCTTTGGAGCCAAGGAAAAGCCCATCGACGTCTAAATCCGGACCAGGTAAGGTTTCAACATCGGCTCCACAGTCACCAGAGCCGACTGTTGCTGCAGTTAGGAGCTGGTACCCGACATTGGAGCCGGTATCTCCTACATTGAAATCCCCAATTTTACAGTCGGTGGCTTCATCCACACATTCTTCTCAGTCCTCAAGCAGACTTTCAGATTTGGACGTGGATCGTGTGGTGCAGAGACTTCTGCAGACACCGGTGCTTGCCAGACTATTATCGGGACCAATCCCTGGGACTTTGGAATCAACAAAGATTTCCCCACTGTCTTCTTTTCGGGTTCCTATTAGCTGACCGAAGACGCATTATATCGAATGTGTCTTGGTTGAACTTAAAACAACGAAAAAGCAGAATAGCGAAGCGGCTTTTAAGAGATGTCTTTCCCAGGGAAAGAATTTGCTTGTCCGCTTCTGTTACTTTGCCATTTTCAGCACTCTAGTGCGATCTTGGAGTTGGTATATTTAAGTAGGGGGGGGGTGGGGGGGTGAAGCCCCCCACTTTATGTATTATTTTAAAATTTTTTTTTTTTTTTTTTTGCAACAGCGATTTTTTCCCCTTGGAAAAAAATCGCTGTTCTGAGCTTTCGAGATTGTAAGCTTTCACTTACATGGGTTTGATTATTCATCGTTCGCTTTTTTAAGCATTCAATGATATAATATAGACCCTTCTGTTCCTCCTCCGATCTGCCTCGAAGTTTCGGAGCCGGAGCGCTCAGAGCTGAAGATTGTGGAGCCCTTGGGGCTGACACCTACTTCAGGATTGCCAGTCCCGACTGCCATTATATCTTCGGTGCCGACCGAAGGATCTAGGAGCCGATGCTCACCGGTCGGGTCCAGGGAGGATAGTCGGACCAACTTGTTAGTTCCGACTTTGGCTCTTGGGGCCTTGGCTCGAGTGAACTCGGCTCCAACCTCAGGCTCGGAACCCTCTGTTCTGGCACCGAGAGAGTCACCACATCCTCAGATCCGGAGGATTCCTCGCGTCGGGACTGAGGTACCTTCGATGCCATGAGGAGGGTATTGTCCACGCTGACAGCCACACCATCAGAACCAGCAGCTCCTTCCTTTAAAACATCGGTGTCTACCTCTACAACACATGTTCTACTAAAGCGTAGAGACTCTAAGCCTCAGGAAGACCCATTGGGCAAGCCATGCTCTTCCATGACCTCTCCAGAAGCTCCCACTGAAGAGGTTCCCAGGAAGAGACTTTGCAAGAGGAAGCATCTGGGCTCCCCCCAAGAATCCTTAATTTCGGACACTGACCTAGATGAGTCAGAAGGGTCCCCATGGTCCCCCTCAGAGGATATCTCATTCGCAGATATCCTGGAAATTCTTAAACAGAGGGGTAGCTGGAAGTCCTTTAACCCCACTGATGAGGAGTCAGTCCTCCTGAAGGCTTTTGGGACTCAACCCTCCACCTCTTGGGTGTCTTCACCCTTTGATGAGTTGATTGAGTTACACTCTCGAAAGGCTTGGGAGTCCCCAGGCACCATGGAGCCTGTTCCCAGGAGGCCTAATAAATTTATAACTTGCCCTCAAGACAAGACCTTTCTAAACAAAGGAGTACCCGTTGATGCCATGGTGGTGGCAGCGGCCACCAAGAAGGAGCTATCAGAAACTTCTACGTCTGTTCAACCTCCTAATAGAGATTCCAGGATCATGGACAGATATGGGAAGCATATGTTTAGTTCAGCGGCTTTTGATCTTTGATCACTGAACTATCTCACACAATTCACTAGGTTGCAAAGAGATCTCCTGAAGGAACTAGGAGATACTTTGCTGGGTTCAGTAGCTGCGGGGGTCTCAGAGAAGGTAACTTCCCAGCTCTCTACCCTTAATTCTATTGTAAACTCTTCCATGCGTCTGGTTTCGTATGCAGCTGATGGAACGAGCAGAGCAGCGGGGTACAGGGGATGCCCCAAAGGATGCACTTGCGCACAGTTGGCCCCTGGGTCTTCTTTATGCTTTCCCTCCTTTCCCTCTAATACCCAAAGTTTTACAGAAAGTAAAGACTCTGGAAGGGACCATCATCTTAATAGCCCCTTACTGGCCTTGTCAAATTTGGTTCCCCTTCCTCCAGCCTCATCTATTGGAAGTACCTTGGATTCTGGACCTGGTTACGGATCTTCTGACTCATTCATCAGGGGCTTTCCATCCTTCTCTTCAGTCCCTCAAACTGACAGCTTGACTGCTCCAATTCCAAACATAGCCAAGATTCACAACCTCTCAGCTGCTGCTCGGCATATTTTAACATCCTCTCATAAATCATCTACCAGGAAGTTATATCTTAGTAAATGGAAAAGGTTTTCTATATGGGCGTTTCAGAATGATATTGACCCATACCTAGCTTTAATTTCATCCATTCTGGAGTTTTTGACTAAACTTTTCAATGAAGGAGGTGCTGCAGCTACCATTAGAGTTCAATTGGCAGCAATCTCGAACTTTCATCTATGTGTCCAGGGTTCTAATATCGTGTCACATAGACTCCAAAGCCTTTCCCAAGGGTACTGTTCATTTGAGACCACCCATCAAAACTCCAGCCATGCCATGGACTCTAAATTTTGTTCTTTCCCGAATAATTTTGCCCCCTTTCGAACCAGCCTCATCTTGTGATTTGAAATATCTATCATAGACGATCATATTTTTAATAGCTATTACTTCTGCTCGGAGGATTTCTGAGTTACAGGCCTTGACCATTAAACCTCGTTCTCTGATTTTCCACAATGACAGAGTCTCACTCAGAAAGAATCCATAATTTTTACCCAAAGTTTCTTCAGAGACAAATATCAACCAGTCTATTGAATTAACCGATGTTCTTCGAGTTTCACTGTTGCAGTCATTACATTTGGGTTATCCTGCTGGCAGGTTGCCCTCAGTCGGCCTGAATTCCAAAGTCTTGGTCCTGCATTGGTTGCTGTCGCCTCTTCCCTGACGTCAGGTCGTCAGGCATATAAAAGATGCAGCCGAAGCCATTTTCTTCAGTCTTTCTTGCCGCTCGGTGCCCGAAGCAGAAGCAGTTCGCAAGTGCCGGTCGGCCGACTCCTGAGATTTTCGTGTTCGAATTTCAGATCCAAAGTCTTCATTAAAAGCTAAATACCCCATTGGGGAAACTTTTTTCTTGCTCCAGACTGAAGTCAGAAAAAGTTAATAATTGTATTTCTTGTGGGAAGCAAATACCTCATAAGGACTTTCATTCTTACTGTATTCCTTGCCTAGGCCCTGACCACGACATTGCTAGTTGTCAGTTTTGTGGTAGATTTAACCAATGCACTATTAAGCGTTGGTACGATTTTGCATTTCATTATTTTGGCCGAAGATTTAATTATACAATGTTGCCGGATAGCTGTCTGACTACCAGAATTCACAAGAAACGCAAAGAAAAAGAAAAAGACAGACAACCGAGGTCCAAAACCGACAACAAGACTTCTTCTAAGCCAGTCGCTGGTTCGCCAGTTCTCAGTGAGGCACTTTCGCAGCCCCTGACGCCCGCTACTTTAGAGCCACAGGCCACTACCGGCTCCCACATGGAGTCGACTAGGCTGCTAGAAACTCAAAGTATTGGAGCCTCGGAGACTATTCCCTCAGATGGGTCCAGAGCCGCTGAGCAGGCATCAGCTTCTGAGAGTGTATTCAGACCTACGCAATTATACATTAAAATGACTTCAGCTTCAAAGGCAAAGACTAAAGCACCTTTAAAGACAAAGAAACAAGTACAAAAACCTCATGGACAGGCCTCCATGCCCAAAAAAACAGATGCTCAAAATGGCCGAAGACCTAATTACTTTGATCAGGGGTTCCCATCCCCCTCCTGATAAGAGGCCTAGGCAAGAGACAGACTATGAATTTTCAGATCAGGCTTCCATTTCATTTGATTCCTCTTCTGATCAGGAATATTCCCTTCCTCCCTATGAGTATTCTGATGCTGAAGAATCTATCCCTTCAGCCTCTCCTCCTGAGGACTACTACTTTGGGAAAACCTTGCATACCATGAGGGGGCATTTTCACTGGGAGAGCCAAGATTTTTCAGAATCTAAGAAAAGGCTCAGAGACTTCCTTTTACTACCGCAGCACAGGCCCCTAGCTATTCCACCTGTGTTAGACATTGTAGATGATGTGTTTTCAGAGTCTAGTCTGACTCCTGATTCCTTGCCTCCAGCTCCTGTTAAGCCGAACAGATACTACAGGGTGCCTGATTCTCATAAATTCCTTTTCAAAAACCCTGCTGCAGACCCAAAAACTATCTCTCAGGGTCCCAAAGGGGTCAAGGCTTCCACTGCAAAAAACCCTACCCCCTCTGACAGAGATTCTAGGGCTCTGGACAGATGGGGAATAAAGATTTACACTTCTGCTATCTTGGCTATCAGGGCCTTAAATTGCCAGTTTCATATGCTCAAATATCAGCAATATATCATGTCACTGCTTAAACAGAAAATGTTGATAAATTCTGAATGTGCAGAAAACAAAGAAATGCAGGATTTATTGCATGCCGCTGAACAAGTTGGAAAGCATACTTTGCAATGTGGTTTTGATTCTCTGGAGGCCTCCTGCAGGGCCGCTGTTACGGGTTCTGTCATTAGGAGGCATGCTTGGTTAAAGGAACAAAATCTGCCTGATCATGTCAAAGCAAAATTATTAGATGCTCCATTACAGCATGATACATTGTTTGGTGTTAAGGCAGAAGAGATGTTAAAGAAAATGGAGGACAAAGCTAAATCTATGCAAACGGTCAAGGATTTCTTACAGGTACAGCCTCCAAGATTTAGCAGACACTGGCCTACAAAGAATTGGTCCTTTCCAGTGTCAGACAGACCACAAAGGGGCAGATCCCAGCCCCAAGGTTCGTACAGGTCTAAACAATGGGGTGCTTCTACCTCCAAAAGTGGAGAAGACAAATCACAACCATACAGGAAACAGTCCCAATGACTTCCCCCTGCCTGCGCCAAGCACTTGTCTTCTGACAGCACCTTTGGGGGAAAACTAGCACTTTTTTCTCAAAATTGGCCCATTATAACCCAGGACAAATGGGTCCTAGACATAGTGTCACAAGGCTACAAGTTCCACTTCCATACCCTGCCAAGGGCAAACGTTTGGCCAGACCTGCCAAAAAATCAATGGGCAGAGGCACAAAAACAAATCTCATCCCTCATGGACATGGGGGCCATTCAACAAGTACCACAGCAAGAGCAGGGACAAGTATTTTACTCAAGACTGTTCCTGGTACCAAGAAAGGAGAAGGCCTGGAGATCAATACTGGACCTATCTGTTCTAAACACATACCTGGATATACTAAAATTCAAAATGTTGACCTTACAGCAGCTTCTGCCCATGCTGGGCAAGAAGGCTTGGGTTGTGACTTTAGACCTAAAAGAGGCATACCTGCATGTCCCAATCAGACAAACATGCAGAAGATACCTCAGATTCAAGGCTGGCTCAATGCATTACCAAATCTCTGCTCTGCCCTTTGGCTTATCTACTGCGCCCAGGGTCTGTACAAAGTGCCTGGCACTAGTAATTGCATTCTGCAGACAAAGAAGAATACAAATATATCCTTACTTGGATGACTGCCTCATTCAAGCAGAGAACAAGGACATTCTACTACAGCATCTGGCATTTATAAAGAGACTTTTAACATGCCTAGGGTGCACAGTCAACGAAAAAAAATCAAAACTAGTACCCTCTCATGAGATAATATTCCGGGGTGCAAGCTTAAATACAACTGCCCAGATGGCTTATCTCACACCAGACAAACAAAGGCAACTGACTACCTATTTCAAAATGTTGGCAACAAAGGCCCAGTTATCTGCAAAAAAAATTCTGCAGGCTTTGGGCTTCATGGCGTCCTGCATCCTACTAATTCCATATGCAAGACTGCATATGAGGAAACTTCAGTGGTACCTAAAAAGTGTTTGGACTCAACATTGCCACAGCCTGGACACAACGATTACTCTCATTCCCTGCCTGCAACAGGAGTTTCGATGGTGGGCGAAGGCCTGTCACCAGAACAAGGGACAGCCATTCACTTTACCCCCAGCCAGGCAGACATTAACAACGGATGCATCAGATTATGCCTGGGGGGCCCACATGGCAGGAAGATGTATTCAAGGCACATGGTCCTCAAACCAAGTACATCTACATATCAATCAAAAAGAGATGCTAGCTGTTCAAAATGCCCTAACAGCCTTCAAGGACCTACTTCATCCAGGACAATTACTAATAAAGACAGACAAAACCATGGTCATGTGGTATATAAACAAGCAGGGAGGCACTCATTCTTACCCCCTTTGCAGACTAGCCATGACTTTGTGGGACACAGCATTGACTTACCAAGTACATCTGCAGGCACAATTCCTGCCAGGAAAGAAATGTACTCTGGCAGACGAACTAAGCAGAAACCTCATGGATCCCTACGAGTGGCAATTGGATCCACAAGTCTTCAGCATGAAATGGGGATGCCCGGATATTGATCTATTTGCTTCTCCTCACAACTGCCAACTAAAAAGATTCTGCACAAGGACTTATCACAGACAAGCATGGAAAGTGGATGCCCTATCTTTCAGTGGGAAAAACCCATCAGTATATGCCTTTCCTCCACTGCCTCCCCAAGGTACTCCTAAAGGTCAGACAAGAGAAGCCAAATATGATACTGATTGCCCCAGACTGGCCTCGCCAGTACTGGTATCCAATCCTAAGGAACTTGTCTCAATGCCCAGCTTGGACCTTACCTCAAATACCTTATCTACTGTCCCAGCAAAACAATCAGATCCTGCACAGCCAACTCAGGACCTTAAATCTGGCAGCATGGCAGATAATGTAGTCATACAAAACACACCTCTCACCAAAGCTGTGATGGATGTCGTTTTGGAGGCCAGAAGGTCTAGTACTAGAGAATCTTATGCTGGAAAATGGAAGAGATTCTGTGCTTAGAACCAGGCACAAGGAACTGACACAGCTGTACCAAATATTCCTCAGATTTTGCAATACTTAACTGAGATGCTGGACAAAGGCCTATCCTTGTCATCAATTAAAATTCATGCCTTTGCCATTTCGGCTCATTACAATACAGAGCCACCTATCTTTTCTCACCCTTTGTTAAGGCAGTACCTCAGAGGAGCCAAAAACCTAAGGCCTCCAAGGAGATCACCAATACCTGCATGGGACCTCAACTATGTCTTGGAAAAACTCACCCTGCCTCCTTTTGAGCCAGCCGCTACTGTTGATATAAAGTTTTTATCTTGGAAAACAGCTCTGCTCCTAGCAATAATTTCTGCAAGACGAGTTTCAGAGCTACAGGCACTCATGGCTGTGGAACCTTTTATCATTTTTTATCCAGGCAGGGTTTCTCCGAGGACAAACCCGACATTTATGCCTAAGGTGGTGTCCAGTGTGGCTCTTAACCAAACTATTCATCTTTTTATCCAAATCCACAGAACAAGGGGGAGAGAATTCTGCATTCCTTGGACATACACAGACAGCTTCGATTCTATTTGGACAGAACCAAAGTTTTCAGAAAGACAGAGCAATTACTAGTGGCATATGCTGCAGGATCACAAGGAAAGGCGATCTCAAAGCAGACTATTTCAAAGTGGATAGGCCACTGCATTCGTTTCTGCTATTCACAACATGGCAAGCCAGTGCCTAAGGGCATTAGGCCACATTCAACCAGAGCTACAGCCACTTCAGCAGCCTTCATCAGAGGAGTACCAACCAAAGACATTTTAGAGGCTGCTACCTGGAGTTCAGTGCAGACCTTTACAAAGCACTATCATCTGCCACTCTATTCTAAATCCAGGGCAGGCTTTGCCACTACAGTTCTGCAGGACCTTATAGCCACTCCTAATGCTATTTAGCTCCAGCCTCCCAACCATAGCTTTGGGACTCTACCCAAATGTAATGACTGCAACAGTGAAACACGAAGAACATAGTACAGCTGTGTACACTTACCATAAATGTAGATGTTTGAGTGTATTCACTGTTGCAGTCCAGGTTACCCACCCGCCATCCCCCTTATTTTTTGCTGGAACTTATCTTTACTTCTCTAATCTATACAACCTATGTGGTGTATTTGCTTGTAGATGAAGGTAAAATATATTTTGGTGCATGTATGTTGTATTTACATATTTTTAGCCTACCCTTTTGGAGGCACCTGACATCTGGGGCAAGAAAAACTGAAGAAAATGGCGTCGGCTGCATCTTTTATGCCCCTGACGACCTGACGTCAGGGAAGAGGCGACAGCAACCGATGCAGGACCAAGATTTTGGAATTCAGGCCGACTGAGGGCAACCTGTCAGCAGGATAACCCAAATGTAATGACTGCAACAGTGAATACACTCGAACATCTACATTTATGGTACGTGTACACAACTGTAAATTTTTTCCCTAAATATACGAATAAGATGGAACACACGCTGCACAAACTTGATGTTCATAGACAACTTTGATTCTATTGGGACAGGACCAAACAATTCAGAAAAACAGAACAGCTCTTTGTCTCCTTTTCAGAGTCAAAAAATGGTGCTCCAGTGGCAAAAGCCACTTTATCAAAATGGTTGTAAGATTGTATTTCCTTCACTTACAGTTCAGAGCGTACTCCATTAAAACAGAAGACAAAGGCCCATTCTACTAGAGCTATATCAGGTCTACGACAATGGATCGAATACACTAAATATCGAACAGCCGGAAAACCGAAAGCACTGGTGATAGAAACTCGTTTTATGAGATCACGACAGTGAAAAATCGGGAAATTTGCCCTTTCCTCAATGTAGTGCGATCTCAGAGTTAGTATATATATATTTAGTGTGGGGGGGCGCAGCCCCCCACAAAATGTGTTTCTATTATCTGCGTTTTTGATTTTCCGGCCGTTCGATATTTAGTGTATTCGATCTGTTGTCACAGACCCGCTGTATCTACCATATCAGCCTTCACTGCTAAATTACCATTAGATACTATTTGTACAGCTGCTACTTGGTCATACCTTCATCACTCATTACAAAGTAGACAAGGCCTCCAGGGACAGGACTTCCTTTAGTTCCACTGTCCTGAAGAACATTCTCCCGTGAGCCACCCAAGAAAGATGGTGCTTGGGACACTACCCATCATTAAGAATGAACAGTGAGATGAACAACTCACATGGAACGTTATGGTGAGTACATAACTTCTTTTTTCTCAAGTAGACCAATGTACATGCAGTTTTAATATCTCCAGGAGCACAAACTTACTAGAATTTTTGTTCCCAGTTTCATGCTGTAGAGAGCTAAAGGTGAGATGACCCTGGTTTGACTAGGGACTGGACTAGCACTGGCAGACCCAGCCAGTGATGGTGGGAGTGAAAAGCAGATGCCAGCCAAGGAATGCGAGGGTGAGTGATGATACAAGCCAGGGATGGTGGGAGTAAACAGCAGATCAAGGCAGGGATGATGGGAGTGAATGGCAGATGCTGACTCATTCATCCTGGGGATAAAAAGATAGTTTTGTGCATTGCTAGCAGCAGGCAACCCAAGGGCTCAGGACAGCTAGTCATCTGCCAAGTAACACTGTAGCTGGGGAGTTGGTATGTGAATAAAAACACTCTTGAATCATTAGATTCTGCTTTGGCAGCATTCATATCAGACTTCCAGGGGAAGCATTAGAGACCAGAATCTCCAGTACTTGAGAGTATGGCACCCTGTCTCTGGCATGCTGTCATCCCTGTCATTGGCTGAAAGGCCGTGAGATAGGAGATTAAATGGGCTTGTCAGGCAGCAGTGGTGTAGTTGATTGTTATCAGGGATTTGGGTAAGAAATGTTTTATTGCAAGTTACTTTTACAGTAATATTCATAATAGGATTTATGAGCATGCGCTTTGTCTTTTGAACAGATACAAGAATACAGGTATACATTATCAGGCAAGAATCATCATTTCCATTACTAGATGTGACTTTTTTTTAGAATCATTACTTACCCAGTTTTCTTTTAAATGCATTCATGTTCTCTACTTCATCATCTGGCTGGCTGTTTCAGATCTCCTCAACTTTAACTGAAATGAAATGTTGTCCTGCTGCTGCTGTTTAATGTCCATTTCACTCTTCAAACCCCCCCCCCCCCCATTTCCAACTGCCTCAGTTGTTTTTAGTCCTGGGCAGTAGAATAAATGCTTAAAGGTTTGAACACTATGAGTATCTCTGTGCATCTTTAGCTCCAGCTATATTTTCCAAAGCACTGGTCTAGGTACAGATTTATGTTTGTGCCTTTGTTATTTGGTATTTTTTTCTGTACTTTATCTGTCCTGTTATGTATTTTGTTTTAAATGATGGCTGCAAAGTGAAGCAGCATTCTGTCTTGCTTCGTATCAAACTATTTAATTAATGAATTACAGCTTAAGGATTGCTTCTGTAACATCTTTAGTAATTCATCAGATTTTAAACAGTAACTTAGGTACACATACAATAATAGAAAAACAAACAAATTGTAGTAACATTTTCCATTATTATTTTTATGCAGTAGATATACATGTTTTCTTTTTTAATAATTTTCATTCACTCCAGCGGTACAGAAATTGCTCAGTTTCTGCTTGCCCTTAAACCTCACTCCTGTTCTTAAAGATTATTTCACTTGAATTGTTCCTGCACATTCCATTTATTTCTGTGTAATTTGTTCCTTTCCTTTTCTTAAGATTCCACCTTGAATTCTTTTATGTCATTTAAAATGTGCAACACTTCAGTTACAGCTGGCTTAGATTTTGATTTCGGTAACATTAAACATAGTAAAGCCTTACCATTTTGAGGCAGTTCACATCCTGTATCTCTGCTCAAAGGAATCACTTCTTTGGTTATAAACATTTGTTTCCCCATAATTTCCGATACAATACTCTGTAGGTTTTTTTTTAATCTGCCAGCTCATTACAGTCCCAAGAAGCATTCTATCCATTGCCTCTTTATTTCCTGTCGTACCTCTGGTATAAAAACACCAATGCAAAATCTTCTAAGCAGAAATCTTAAGCTGTCTGGATTTTGTTGCTTACTTGGGAGCCATCTGGATGCCCCCCCCCCCCCCATTTCTCCCTTTTAAATTGCCTTTGTTTCTTTTTTCCCAATCTTTTTTGAACTTCTCTGCTTGATTTTTATAGTTATGCAGTACTTTAGATGGCCTACTAATTATTCTTTTTTAACAGCAAGTTCTGTTACAGACCCAACTAAAACCTCTTCCAGAACTTTTCTTTCACGTAGCTCTCCGCTATCCCTTTCTGTTTGTCTACATTCTCGATATCAATCCCTGGCAGGGAAGACAGTCCCTAAAATGCAGTCCATACTTCTGTTTGATCTTATCCCTCTTTTACCTTTCCGTCCGTAGTTATTTGCTCCCATTACTTTGGTTCCTTTGCTGATTTCTCCAGTAAATTTCAAACTTCTGTTACTTGCTTTCCCTACCTGCAGTCACCTCTTTTGGTAAGATATCCTTTTTCCATTTCCATGTTGGCTTAGTTCTCAGAGTACTTCCTGCTACCTTATGAATATAATATTCTGTATGATGGTTGTTAGTCACAGGATTTCTGGATTAGAAACTCTTAAGACAGTCCACATACAGTTGATGTGGGCAACCCAGCTTAACTCTTTGTCTAATTGTCTTCCCAGATCTTCATATAATTCTGCTTCTTCTATTACAAGTGATCCTTAGCTACAGCAAATTTCAGTTTTTACTATGGAAAGGTGTTTTTTTTTACTTTGCTCTTAATAATTTTAAGTTAAAACTGCCCAGATATCACTCAGAGCTGATGTTCTTTGTGTTTCACTGTTGCAGTCATCACATTTGGGTTATCTGCTTGCAGGTAGCCCTCAGTCGGCCTGATTGTCAAAGCCTTGGGTCCTGCATCGGTTGCTGTCTCATCTTCCATGACGTCAGGTAGTCAGGGGTATAAAGCATGCAGCCGACACCATTACATCAGTCTTTCTTGCCGTGCGGTGCCCGAAGCATAAGCAGTTCGCAAGTGCCGGTTGGCCGACTCCTGAAATTTTCATTTTTGAGTTTCAGATCCGAAGTCTTCAACTAAGCTAAGTACCCCGTTGGTGAACCTTTTTCTTGCTCTAAACCGATGTCAGCAAAAGTTAACAATTATATTTCTTGTGGAAAGCAAATACCTCATAAAGATTTTCATTCATACTGCATTCCTTGCCTAGGCCCAGACCACGACGTACCTCACTGTTGGTTTTGTGCTTTATTCAAACCTCGTACTATTCGTCATCGGTTCATTTTTGCATCTAAATATTTTGGTACTTGGTTCAATTATCCAGAAATGGCTTGGGTAAGCCACCCAGCTACCGACATTCTGAAAAAACACAAAGATAAAGACAGAGACAGACTGCATAGGTCCAAAGCTGAAGACAATGCTTCTCCTAAACTAGTAGCTAGTTCACCGGTACTCAGTGAGGTGCATTTGCAGCCTCTGATACCCGCTACTTCAGATTCGCAGGATTCTACTGAGACCCATTTGGAGTCCGGTATGCCGCAAGATGCTTCTTCGACTGTGGAACCTGCGGATGTCTCTACCTTGGATGGGTCCGGAGCCGCTGTGCAGGCACCGGCTTCTGAGGGTGTATGCAGGCCTACTGACTTGCATATTAAACCAATGCCATCTTCTTCTTCAAGGCCTAAAACTTGATCCATGCCCAGAAAACCGATGCTCAGACTGCATGGTCAGGCCCCTATGCCTAAAAAACAAATTATAAGAATGGCTGAAGATCTTATTACTCTAATCAGGGGAAGCCACCCTTCTCCCTCTAAGAGACTTAGAACTGACATTTCTTCTGATTCTTCTGATCAGGATTCTGAAATTTCTGTTTTTTCTGATGACCAGGATTTTCCAGTATCTACCTATGAGGATTCTGATGCAGAAGACTGCATTCCCTATGCTTCCCCTCCAGAGGATTTATCTTTTGGTGAAACCTCGCATACTTTTAGGGAGCATTTCCACTGGGAAAGCCAGGATTACTCTGACTCCAAAAAGAGGCTTAGGGAATTCTTACTCCTGCCTCAACACAGGCCTTTAGCTATCTCTCCTGTACTGGACATTGTAGATGATGCCTTCTTGGAATCTAGCCTGGCCCCTGACACTTTACCTCCTGCTCCCAGAAAACCTGACAGGTATTACAGGGTACCTGACTCTCACATGTTCCTCTTTAAAAATCCTGCCGTGGATCCTGAGACCATTTCACAGGGACCCAAGGGCATTAAGACCACTACTGCCAAAAATCCTACCCCCTCTAATAGAGATTCCTGGACGCTGGATAGATGGGGTAAGAAGGTATACACTTCTGCAACGTTAGCCATTAGGGCCTTAAACTGCCAGTTTCATATGTTGAAGTATCAGCAGCATATTATTGGATTGCTTAAACAGAAAATTATGTTGATTCCTGACTGTGCTGAAAATAAAGAATTACATGATTTAATGCATTCTGCTGAACAAGTGGGAAAACATACTTTGCAATGTGGTTTTGATTCATTAGAAGCATCTTGCAGGGCTGCTGTCAATGGGTCTGTACTTAGAAGGCATGCTTAGCTTAAGGAGCAATCTTTGCCAGATCATGTTAAAGCTAAATTACTGGATGCTCCCTTAAACCAAGACGGCCTGTTTGGCAACAAAGCAGAAGAAGTACTTAAAAAGATGGAGGAAAAAGCTAAATCTATGCAAACTGTTAAAGATTTCCTGCAAGTACAGCCTCCCAGATTTAGTAGGCATTGGCCCTCTAAGAATTGGTCCTTTCCTGCCTCTTCCAGATGTTCTCAGTCTAAACCCAGAACCAGCAGAACACCCAAGCTTCAGACCCAGGGTGCTCACAGGACTAAGCAGTGGGGGGCTCCCACTTCCAAAGCAGGGAGTAGTGGGACTCCCCCTATGGTAAACTGTCTTAATGACTTAACTTTAAACCTTCCAAGCCCTGCTCAACTGACTGTTCCTTTAGGGGAAAATATTGCCCTGCATGCAAAAAATTGGGAACTCATTACCCGGGACAAATGGCTTCTAAGTATAAAATGGCTTCTAAGTATAGTTTCCCAAGGATACAGATTCCACTTCCACTCCTTACCAACCCCAAACAGTTGGCCAGACCTACCCCTAAATCAGTGGGCAGAGGCTCAAAAGCAGGTTTTCTCTCTCTTTTAAGCAGAGCTATTCATCCTGCCCCAGAAGAAGAATGGGGGCAAGGTTTTTACTCAAGACTTTTCCTGGTACCCAGGAAAGATTACTGCTGGTGTCCTATCCTGGACCTGTCTATCCTAAACACATTTTTGGTAATCCCAAAATTCAAGATGCTAACTCTTCATCATCTGCTTCCCAAGTTAGGCAAAAATGCCTGGTTGGCAACACTGGATTTAAAGGAAGCCTACCTGCACATCCCAATCAGGGAATCTTGCAAAAGATGCCTACGCTTCAGAGCAGGCTACATGCACTATCAGTTCTCTGCACTGCCCTTTGCCTTATCTACTACGCCCAGGGTAGTCACAGAGTGCCTAGCTCCAGTCATTGCATTTTGCAGGCAAATAAATATTCCAATATACCCATACCTGGAATTCAGGCAGAAAGCCAGGACATACTATTACATCATCTGGCATTTGTAAAGAAATTGCTGACATCTCGGGGGTACACCATAAATGAAAAGAAATCAAATCTTGTACCCTGCCAACAAATTGTATTCCTGGGAACAAGCTTGAATACAACTTCCGAGATGGCCTAACTCACGCCAGAGGAACAAGTTCATTTGACAGCCTACTTCAATCTACTGGCCACAAAGACCCAGCTATCTGCAAGCACTGGGGTTCATGGCCTCTTGCATTCTACTAATTCCATATGCAAGACTGCATATGAGGAAACTACAATGGTATGTAAAAAGCCTATGGTGTCAACATTCTCAGGATCTAGAATCAATGATTCCTATCATACCATGTCTAAAGATAGAGTTCCTTTGGTGTGCAGAGGCCTGCCACCAAAACAAGGGACTGCCATTCACTCTACCCCCTGCCACCCAAACCCTAACAACATACGCATCAGACTATGCATGGGAGGCTCACTTGGCAGGGCAGTGCATTCAGGGCAAATGGAACCCAAGTCAAATGCACCTGCATATCAATCAAAAAGAAATGTTAGCTGTACAGAATGCTCTGACAGCCTTCAAGGACGACATTCTTCCAGGACAATTATTGGTGAAGACGGGCAACACCACTGTTATGTGGTACATAAACAAGCAGGGGGGAACCCACTCATACCCTCTCTGCAGACTAGCCATGGCTCTGTGGAACACAGCCATGAGCTACCAAGTGCACCTACAGGGTCAATTTCTACCAGGAAAGCTAAATACACTGGCAGACGACAGCAGAGAACCTAAGCAGAAATCTCATGGACCCACACGAGTGGAAACTGGAACCAAAGATATTCAACATGTTGGGAAACAAATAGGGGAGCCCAGAGATAGACCTGTTTGCCTCCCTTCAGAACTACCAATTGGACGAATTCTGCACAAGGACTCCCCACAAACAGGCTTGGAAAGTGGATGCCCTGTGCTTCACCTGGAAAAACCTGTCAGTTTATGCCTTTCCCCCCTCTGCCTGTCCTCTCCAAAGTGCTACTAAAGATCAAACGGGACAAACCAAGGACAATACTAATTGCATCAGACTGGCCACACCAACACTGGTGCCCCCTCTTGTGCAGTGTATCACTGCTGGCACCATGGAACCTGCCTCAAACCCCTGCCCTGCTGTCCCAGCAGGATGGCCAGATTCTGCACCCATAGCTTCAAACCCTGAACCTTGCAGCCTGGCTAATTACCTGAGCTCTCCGTTACCATCCCTCAGTAAGCAAGTGATGGATGTCATTCTGGAGGCAAGGAGGCCTAGTACTAGAAAATCCTATGCTGAAAAATGGAAAAGATTCTGTTCCTGAAGCCAAACTCGGGATGAGCACAGCAGCGCCCAATTTACCCCATATTCTTCAATACTTAACTGAGATGCTTCACAAGGGCCTTTCCTTTTCTTCCATCAAAATTTATGCCTCAGCCTTTTCAGCACATTACAACACAAAACCACCCCTCTTCTCTCATCCACTGCTGAAGCAATTCCTCAGAGGGGTCAAAAACTTAAGACCACCCAGGGAAGCCCGTACTCCAGCCTGGGACCGTAACTTTATATTGGAAAAGCTCACTCTTCCTCCTTTTGAGCCAGCTGCAAATGCAGAGTTGAAATTCCTTTCTTGGAAAACAGACTTACTTCTAGCCATCACTTCAGCAAGAAAGGTGTCTGAATTACAGGCCCTCATGGCAGTGGAGCCTTTTTTCATCTTTCATGTGGACAGGGTGTCCCTCAGGACCAATCCCTCATTTATGCCCAAGGTGGTATCCAGTGTGGCCCTTAATCAGTCCATTCATTTGCCAACCTTCTTTTCTAATCCACAGAACAAAGGGGAACGGATACTGCACTCCTTAGATGTGCACAGACAACTTAGATTTTACTTGGACAGGACTAAGCCTCTCAGGAAATCTGAACAGCTGCTGGTGGCATTTGCTGCAGGGGCAGAGGGGAAGGCCATTTCAAAGCAAACCATTTCTAAGTGGATAGGGGATTGCATGCATTTCTGCTATAAACACCATGGAAAACTTAAGACCACATTCAGCCAGGGCTGCATCTACCTCTACAGCCTTTCTCAGAGGTGTCCCTACCAGGGGCATCCTAGAAGCTGCTACCTGGAGTTCTGTACATACCTTCACGAAGCATTACCACTTGTCAATTTTTTCTAAATCCAGAGTTGGCTTTGCCACTGCAGTCTTGCAAGGCCTTTTAGTTCGTCTAAATGCTATCTAATTGCCTCCTCCCATCCTTAGCTTTGGGAGTCTACCCAAATGTGATGACTGCAACAGTGAAACATGAAGAACATAGTATAGTTGTGTACACTTACCATAAATGTAGATGTTCAAGTATATTCACTGTTGCAGTCCTGATTACCCTCCCTTCAGCCCCCTGACTTCTATCAACTATACCTCTATTCTTGTTTACTATGCTTAAAGCTTTTTGGTGTATTTGCTTTTTTGTTGGAGGTGTAACCTTGTATATAATTGCTTCCCATTATGGGGGCACCTGACATCTGGGGCAAGAAAAACTGATGTAATGGTGTCGGCTGCATGCTTTATACCCCTGACTACCTGACGTCATGGAAGATGAGACAGCAACCGACACAGGACCCAAGACTTTGATAATCAGGCCGACTGAGGGCTACCTGCAAGCAGATAACCCAAATGTGATGACTGAAACAGTGAATACACTCGAACATCTACATTTATGGTAAGTTTACACAACTGTACTTTCATAGTCCATTTTTGTTGTCCAGTATGTATGTGCTGGGTTTTATTTCCTACATTTGACCTTGTCTACTTGTTTTATGTAAAATAGCATATTATTATGTATTGGATCTGTGGCCTTAATGTTGGATAAACTGGTTTCCAGCACAGATCAGTGAGGAACACCTTGAGTTCTACCTACCCATTCTCCATAAAAATTTCCTGTCTCATTTGTTCCACTGCCTTCCTTGTAGCTACCAGCTATCTATTTCACAAGGCCCAGGGTAGATATTTATCCATAGTTCCTTTGATTAGTATGGTGTGATTATAGGAGGTTACTAGGCTATCGACCTCATTTCAAGCCTAGCTGTTTCATCCCAGTGTAATACCATAAATGCTCTAGTCAATACCCAGGATTGTATTTAGTAATGACTGCCCATGTCCAGGAGGGTTTTGGGTACTCTCCCCAGTAAGAAGTTACAGTGCCCCATCCACTTATCCAGGTTCCTTTTGAACAGTGTTATAAAGGTGTTCTGCTTCACATGAATAGGCCGCCTATTCCAAAGATGCAGCACTTGCTGGGAGACAAATCTTTCCCTCCCGCACATCCTATTCAAGTCGCAGGCCATATTTAGGTCCTTGGAACAGGTAGCTGTAGTCCTGTTTGATTTATGGATGTGCAGCACATTCATTAGGTTTGTGTCGGAGATTGCAACATAAGCCAGGCATAAGTCTCCCCTAAGAAGTTTGTACGACACTGAGTATAGTGACAGGGACTTTAGTCGGTCTGTGTGAGGCACGTGCTGGAGTCCCTTAATCTTGTTAGTTAGAAACCTGAGGTCTTTCCAGTTGCTACATGTGCGTTGTACGGTACATACCGAAAAGGGCATTGTACTCAAATATGGGCATGATTAGTGCCAAGTATAGAAGGGTTATAACCTCTTTTGCTCTGGAGGTGATGCCTTTGCTAATCAATTGTGCTTCATAGAAAGCCGTCCTTACTACAGTAGACACATGGTGGTCAAAGTTAAGGTCGCAGTCTACTTGTGATCCCAGATCTCTTAGCACATCGTAGGTACATAGGGTAAAGTTGTTAGTTTGACCACAGTCAGTATGTTGCTTTCATTAATTATCTTTAAACTGATGTCTGCAAGTATCACTTGTCTTTTATTTATTTATTTATTTTTTTTTACTGTTCAACATGGACAAGTAGCCCTGTTTGATTTGCAGTAGGCAGTACCATGTACTGCCTCAGAAGTGTAATATTTGCTTCAGCTCAAGTATCACTGTAGAACTCTCTCTCTGTATCTATACATACATATATATATTTTTTTTTTGTTTTGTTTTTATGTTTATGATGTTTGCTACAGTCCAAGAAATTCAGGCTTTAAGTCTTTTAAAATACCACCATGTTCAGAAACAAAATAATTATCTGTTTCTATGCTATATTAATGCTCCCTGCAGTGCGATAAGAAGTTATTACTAACTTTTATTTTTTTAGCCCAGAATAACCTTTTGGAGGCAGTAAGCATTCTCTTTGTCATAATGTAGTCTGCGTCCTTAGAAAATGAGATTATCTTGTTATACCATCTTATACAAGACCTTCTTTGCGTTTGCCTAGAATAGCAGTGCTTAGAATTACTGCACACCTTGAGTATTTCTGAATATTGTATATGAAACTTTATTCCTGTAATACTCTGGTTTGTGTTCTGCTTTAAACCGATTGTAATAAGCCCTTTGTTCCTGTGCTGCAAAGTTTTGCTTAAAATTATTTGAAAGCTGAAATTCATTTGCATGCACTCCTATCCAGAAACCTAGTGAGTCTTTGGGAATTTACATCTCTTTTGCAATGTAATAAAAAGTGAATAAATCTGACAGCAGTGCCAGAAATGGAAACTAAATGGGATTATCATTTTCCTAAACAATCATCTTTTAAGCATTTTATTGACCATAGTAGCTATCATTGCAGTTAAAACTGAACTTTACATGTTGAATGGCAGCCAAATACATCAAAAATAGCTGGACAAAGCACACATTCATCAAAGGTGGTCAGTCCATATAGGGTTTGACCTTGTCACAAAGTGTATCAATGACTTGATTATATTAAGTCTGCTAGTTTAGGAGGTGAAAGAGGCAGGGTTCTTGCTCTCACAGAGGAAGATATCATTTACAAAAGTGAGCTATTTACTTTGCTGATGATGAGCTTGCCTTCTGATGTACTGACATACTAGGAATGTTCTGAGAAGTAATCTTCATTAACTGAGCTGGAATTGATTTGTCCGTCTGAGCAGTGAAGGGCAGCCATGCCTACCACTGAAGCAGAGCTTCATCAGCACAGCAGTTTCAGGTGTAATTATTTTCCTTTTTCCATTATGATATGAGAAGATTGTGTACATTATGTGTACATTTCTATTTTGAAAGGAAAGTTGAGGGCATACATGGGTAGAATGTGTGGTAATTTTTGTCAGCTGTAAGGAACAAGATGCCAGGTGTTTTAGCTGATGGTTTCCTTTAGTGTTTTCACCAGATACTGGAGGGGAATATGAAAGCTACTGATTGAAGTCTTTATGACACAAATAATTCTTCACTTGTTCTTCTGCATTGTTTTCATTCAAGTTTGTACTCATGTTTTTATGTTGTACAACAGTTAACTGGGATGCAATTTGGAGAGCCAACACCACCAAGACGTTCTTCGTGGAAACAAACTTGAATAGGAATGTGGGGCTGCTACGAATTTTTCCAGGAATCACCACTGATACAGTAAGTTTTCTTTCTCTTATGATTGTAATTTGTGTCTTTTAATATTAGTAGTTCTTTACTTTTCTGTTATACTTTTTGGACTGGATTAACTTGTTTTGTATAGTTCTTAAAAACTCAGCAGTACCTTTGAGTATTTTGCTTATTTGTAGTTTTTGGATAGGATTAACTTGTTTTTTATAGGTCATTATTCATTGTACTGAAGAAACACTCAGCAGTATAGGTCTGAATAATCACATCTCATTTAATCAACACATGATTACTCAAACCTAAAATATCTAAAACCTAGGAAAGTTGACAGGCAGACTCATAACATCACAAAACCATTTTTTGCAAGGGCTAGCTCCCCTGGGGGCATGATTACACACCCTTTCACTATATATGGTTACAGTCAGTAAGAAGGAATGCTCAAATTTACAGACTTTCTTTTTTCATGCCCCCCCCCCCCCCCCCCCCGAGTGCTGCTTTGTCTCAGTGATCAGTGTACAGCAAGGTCTGGGAGTTTGCCCTTATCCTGCTGTTGTGTGATCTCATAATTGGTATTTATAATTAGCAAGGGGTTTGGGGGTGCAGAGGGATACCCTCCTACATAAATACTGATCTGATGTTGTCATTTTCATTCATTCTTCAACTGTTGGGATCGGATCCTCAGATCCGACTCTGCCACCTTTTACAGCTCGTGGAACACTGAAGCTCTCAAACCCCTGTCTTACTTATAATGCATTAGTCCCCTACTGTATCTTAGATCTCATTTCCCACCTTCATGTTCAGACTTGATTGTTGTTAGCTCTCGAGTTGAAACTTCTTTTTCATGAGTAGTAGTAGAATTCAGAAATATATATATATATATATATATATATATATATATAAAACCTCCTTTCCTTTTTCATTTAATCCTCTTTAGTCCTTATTACACAATTTAGTGTATTTTTTTCTCAATGCCATTGTTGGCATTTTCTCCTTTTTCTCTTCCCTTTCCATTACCGTTAAGGTAGTCCTTTTAAATTACCATTGCTGGTAATATTTCTTTTCAGATTTTTCATTACTATTTAAAAGTAAAAAAAAAATTGTCTTTCTTTCTCTGTCTGGACTACTACTGTTTACAGCTATAAATATGTCTGAAAACCTTCAGGTTTTAAAAATATGTAAGGTCTGTGGTCATAAGATTCCTTTGTCGAATGCACATGAGTTGTGCGTTTATTGCTTAGGCCCGGCCCATTTGAACTCTTTATGAGAGATATGTAAGGCCTTTAATCCAAGGGCCCTTATTGGCCACAAAAATTAATCTTCAGAGTATTAATGCCTATGACATCCTCTGATACAGCATTTGGGGCTCAAACCCTCAAGAAAGGAGATAAAAGGAGGCCAAAAAAGCATTCATCAGACCCTTCAGATTCTTCTGCTCTGAACTCAGAATTGCCTCTGAAAATATCTAAATTGTTGGATCCAACTCAATCGGATCTGAAGACCAAACCCTCCAACCCGACTTCTTCGGATCCAAACTTTGTGATGCCAGATCCAACCCCCTCAGATTCAAAGAAACACAAGGATAGGATTCCTTGAGCCGGTCTCCTCTGACTCTGGATCCAGTATCTTCCAATCTCCCATCTCCTTTTCTGGAAAGACGTCAGCACTCCAGTAGTTTGTTCATTGCTTCCTCTTCTTGATCCTCCAGAATTCTGACCAAAGCAGATGTAGATAGGATGATGACGCCATTCAGATAATGCAAGGTCATCCCTTCCGTTTCCCTCAGCCTAAGGCCATAGTTATCACAGACACTTCCCAGATGGTGGGGTGGCATTTCTTGGGAAAGACAGTCCAAAGTGCATGGTCCCCTGAAGAGACCAAAACGCATGTCAGTGTTCTAGAAATGAGACCAGTCCTCCTAGTGTTGCAGGCCTTCCAAGACACTGTGGTCTCTGGGACCATTGCGATTCAAGCAGACAACATGTCAGTAACTGGTACATCGACAAACGAGGAGGAACCAAATATTATCCCCTATGTTGAGAAGCTTTGAGAGTGTGGTAATGGGTGATCCCATCCAATTGATTTCTGATAGCAACACACATTCCGGGGAAATCCAGCATGATAGCAGACAAATTAAGTGGCTCCATTCTAATGCCTCATGAGTGATCTCTCAACATGAAAGTGGCGGATAAGGTATTCCATCTGTGAGGTCAACCTTGCTGAGATTTCTTTGCATCTCCCCACTCAACAACAAGTGCAGCGGGTTCTTTGCCCTAGTCCCCCCTCTGGGGGAGTCACTGAAAGATGCTCTTCTCAACAGTTGGCCTCCTGCTCTCCTCTACACCTTCTCTTAGTGCCTCTAATCTCCAAATTCCTTCAGAAGGTATCTCAATTGAAGAGTACAGTCATCCTCATTGCTCCTTATTGACCTCATCAGATTTGGTTTGCCTTTCTTTGGCCTCATCTGCTTTTCCCCCCAGTGGATTCTGGATCCAGTTCCAGACCTTCTGCCTCATTCGACAGACATGATATACTCAGACATCTTAGGCTTGAAACTGACCATATGGCATCTCCACTTATGTTAATAGCAAGACAGCCCAGGCTCTCCTCTCCTGTTCTCCACATTCTTTTATCCTCCCACCAAGTTTCAGCTAGAAAAACATACAGACATAAGTGGAAAAGGTTTGTTATTTGGTTACAACAGAATGACATTGACCTTTTTTCAGTCCCAGTACCTAAAGTTCTTGAGATTTTTAACTACAATTTTTAATTAAAGTGCTAGTTCTTCAACTGGAAAAGTACAACTAGCTGCCATTTCTAATTTTCACATTGGAGTAAACAATTCATCCTTAGCTTCTTCCAAACTTTATAAATCCTTTATAAGGGGAACCTTTCTTCTTAGCCCTCCTTTTAATGATGTGTCTCCCCAGTGGGATTTGAAATTACGTTTTACAATCTTTGACCCAACCTCCCTTTGAACCATCACCCAAGCGTGAACTAAAATTTTTATCCTGGAAGACTGTCATTTTTAGTGGTCATTTCATCTGCCTGAAGAGTATCAGAACCTCAAGCCCCATTTTCTAAACCTCCTTATTTGATTTTTATAAAGACAAGATATCTTTACGAACTAATCCATCCCTCCTTCCTTCCTTAGGTGGTGTCAGAGTACAATATTAATCAAACTATCAACCTTGGTATTAAATACCAGGTTCTCTCACCACGAAAATACAAGGTTCAGTAGTAAATCCGCGAACAAATTCCAAGGCTCAGTGACAAGTCCAAGCAAAATCAGCAAAAACAGACTAATAAAAATTCGGCAAAAGTCCAATAATAGTATAAAGAAGAAATTTATTGAGTGAGCGCTTTCGCGTAGCACCTACTACGCTTCATCAGACAATATAAAATCATATAAAATTTCTGTTTATATAGCAGAAAAGGCGCCAAAGCCAGTAATCATAATAGATTAATTGGATAAAATACTTTCAATTAGATATAATTAACTTGAGTTCACATTTAGTTATATGCAGGCTAAAGTAGCATTTTCTAGTTTGTATAAACAACAGGAAATATCTACTAATTAATGCTATAAAACTCATTCAGATTAAGTTAAACATACATTCAACTATATGTAAACCAAGATAACATATTTATTTATTTTATTTATTTTATATGAATAATAAGGAATATAGGAAATATCAACTGATTTTTACTATAAGTCTCATACAAAAGATGCTATTGAACTAAAATTAGTGTAGATAACTAAAATGTAACATTATAAATATGTGAATTAAAAACTTTTATTAGTGAATAAAGCAACAAATAGACAAATGCAGGAAGGAATGTTAAAGTAAAGGGAGGAGAAAAGATAGGAAGGGAAGGGGGAAGGGGGGGAGAGGGGGAAGGGGGAGGTAAAAGGGGGGAGGGGAAGCGAGCACATCACTAATATTTGTGCCAGTTTTACCAGTTATAGATAAATGTCATTGAGTGGTTAAAATTCATAGAATTGGAACAAGATGAATAATATGAGCATGTAGAATGTATAGTAAAAGTGTGGGTAAAATATTGAATAAAAAGTACATGGGACTACAAGTACTAAAAATATTAATTAATGAATCTGTGAACAAATGATTATATACATAAATTAATAAATTGATATATTAATAAATACTTAGGTGTACAGGCAAGTAAATAAATAAATAAGTATGTAGATATATATAAATAAATATGTATGTAAAACATCAAATTTACAGTTCTAAAAAATAGAATATAGTAGATCTATCATATACATATTTAATACCCATAAAATATCTTGGGAACAAATAATATTAGACATATAATTTGTAAAAGAACTCATCTAGTTTCTAGAACGGGTTTTATAGATATATAACTATTGATGCCAGGAGGTATGTGGGCACCTAATCGTAAAATCCATTTTAATTCTTTATTACTCAAATATGTGGTATTATTGCCACCTCTCTTATTAATAGTGACTATCTCTAAAACTCTAAAGCAAAACTTATGCAAAGGAAATTCTATTGTGTGTTTCGCTAGAGCATTGAGGTCATTCTTTCTTTGTATATCATAGAGATGTCCATATATTCTGTCCTTCAGACATCTCTTTGTTAGCCCAACATAAAAAGCCTGGCATCCTTTACAAGTTGCAAGATAGATTAGGTTTTTTGTAGTACAAGTTGCAAAAAACCTTGGTTGAAAGGTATAATTTAAACTGGGGTGTTGAAACTCTTGTACTTCAGAAATAAAATTACATCTGTTGCAGCTGTAACAAGGAAAGGTACCCGTTCTTCTGCTATTCAGAATAGATGTAGAGTGTACAACATGTATATCATTGCATAATATCCGTTTAAGATTAGGACTATTTCTATACATAAAATGAGGTTTATTTCCTACAATAATTTTAGTGTCTGGATCCATAATTAAAATCTTCCAATTGTTATTGTACACATCTTTAACATGATTCGTGTTGCTGGTATAATTCAAAGTGATGGCAACATAATTCATTTTTGTATCTCTGTGTTCTGTATTCAGGAGTGTGGAGGTCTTGTGGATTGGTGGTATTTTATTAATAATGCTATTTTTGATGTTATTGACTAAATTTGGATGATAACCTCTCTCAATAAACAATTTTTCCAGGTAATCAGCTTCAGAATACAAGTCATCGCTATTTTTACAAAGTCTAGTTAGCCTAATAAATTGACTTTTTATTATACCTGGAAAAATATGCCTAGGGTGCATACTATCGAAGGTTAATAAAGTGTTCTTCCAAGTAGGCTTTCTGTAAAGTGTTGATACAATAGAGCCATCATCAGTGATACTAAGTGTTGTGTCTAAAAAATGTACCTTTTCATGAGAACATTCCATGGTAAATTTGAGGAATGATGAAGTAGTTTCTAAATATGTTAAGAAGTTCTTAAAATCAATTTCTGTGCCTTCCCAAATAATAAAAATATCATCTACGAAATGTTTATAAACTTTTATTTTAGTAAAAGAGGGGTGGTTGAATAGGCAACTTTGTTCCCAACTGAGAACAACCAGGTTGGCATATTTTTTATATACATTCTATTTTTTATATACATTCTAAACTATCAACCTTCCGGTTTTCTTTCCAGTTTTTTTTTTAAATAAATGAGAATATATGTTGCATATGTTTGATGTTCCCAGACTATTAATTTTTGCCCTGTGTAGATAAAAGCATTTCAAGAAATCAGATCAGTTTGTCTCATTTTCGGATTCAAAATTGGGCAAACCAATTATTAAAGCAACCATCTTAGCCAAATGGGTAACTGATTGTATTTTGTTACGTTTGCATTTTCCAAAACCTATAAAAGCTTATTCTACCAGGTCTATGGCAACCTCTTCAGTATTTTTATCCAGATCATCCTTGGATGATATTTGTGCAGCTGCTACTTGGGCTAACCCTAATACCTTTATTGCTCATTTCAAATTGGATCTGGTCTCTAGGGGAAGAGCAGCCATTAGCTCAGCAGTGCTCAGGAATATCCTTCCTTAGAGACCTCCTGGGATTTAGGTAGCCGGGGACTCTGTCCCAGCAGTTGAGTAGTGGATGAAAATGACAACATCAGATTAAAATGTTATGTACTCACCATAACTTTCCATCGGTGTTGTCCATTTTCATTCTTCCTCAACTTCCCTCCATCCAACCCCCTACCAGTTTGACTTATGGAAGGATTAGGAGATGCTAAAGGAACTATGGTTCCTTCTCTTGAGCTCTAGATACTGTTATTTGTCATTTACTATATTGACTAAGGTCAGCAAACAAGATCTGAGGTATAGTAGGGAACTAATACATTATTGGTTAGAGTGGAGCTTGAGATCTTCAGTGTTCCACGAGCTGTAAAAAGTGGCCGAGTCAGATCCGAACCCAACAGTTGAGGAAGAATGAAAATTAACAACACAAATGGAACGTTATGGTGAGTACTTAACTTTTTTTTTGTGCTTAGTCTAAAAAGATAATTTTTTATTTCTTCACTCAAAAGAGCATTTGCCGTTTCATGAGATAATTGCACACAGACACACACACACACACACACACACACACACACACACACACACACACACACACACACACACACGCGCACATAAGTATATTATGAATTGAGGAATGGTTGACACTCCCTCTGACTGCTTCAGATTGAAACTCACTTAACCAAAATATACAAAAAGTCAAACCTTAACCTATTGCAAAAGAAAAAGAAGAAAACAAGTGCTCTGGTTTTGTCATGACTTAAGCAAAAAAAAAAAAAAACTGTCCAAACTCGTTTGAATAGTGGTATTGTTATGGAAAGTCGTTTTCTTAAGTTAATGTCTAAGATGTATGGTTAGGGTTATCAAACATAACTACTATGAATCAGAGTTCAGCCCCTTACTCATGCATGCCAATTCTGACCCTACCACTAACCCTACACAGTAATTTATGAAATCCTTTTTCCTTGCACTGTCACTACACAAGGCACTTGGACATGAACACCTGCAACGTTAACATGCAAAACTCTAAGTCGATCCCGTAACCTAGCCCTTACCCTAACTGTAGCCTGAAAACACTCATATGAGTGTATGCACACTCTCTCTCACTCACACTGTCTCTCTTCTCTCACACACACAACTGAATCTGTCACCTTACCTAGCCCTTGCCCTTACCTACAAACACTGGCGCACACACCTCTACCAAGAATACCAAAAGTACTTTCCTTAACCCCAAAAAAATCTAGTACAGTATAATAAAACAACATACAACAAATCTCTGTGGTCAACTACACTGTCATATGATGAAAAAACACACCAGTTTGTTCTTTCAGCGAAAGCAACATACAACAGAACAAACAGGCTCTGTATAATATATAATATATAGTATATAATATATGATATATAGTATATAATATATAGTATATAATATATAATATGTAGTATATAATATATAGTATATAATATATAGTATATAATATATAATATATAGTATATAGTATATAATATATAGTATGTAATATATAATATATAGTATATAATATACAATATATAGTATATAATATATATCTGTATGATAGGACACCCCCCCATTGTATATATACCAATTCTGAGAAGAGGGAAGAAGTAGAAGAAGATGCCTGTGTTCATCCAGGTTCATTGTTCTGACCTTCTACCACAAGGTTAGCAACAAATAGTAGGGCTCATCAGCAGTACCTCTGAGTCCTTTCCACCTCAGTTATTGTTTCTGGACTGGAATAAATAGTTTTATATGTTTTCGTTTTTTCAGATGAAGAAGAGTCATCAGTACCTTCTCTCTGCTGATATGAATTAATTGACCTTCTGCATTTGGTAACTGCATTGCCTGTTCTGATGCTCGCAGTGCTGCACATTTCTGAAACCACCTCAGCTACCACACATTTGGGGGGAGGTGCTTGCATGCCTCTGTTAGGCACTCATCATAGTGTCATATTCTGGACTATGAAGGTACAATTAGCTTTTATGCTCCATCTAGTATTTTTCTGGTACTCATTAAGTTTGAATCTTAATCCTTCCTTATGCATTAGGAAAATTTTAATGTTTGGCGTTTAAATGCACACCTTCCATGAGTTACTTTGGTTGTCAGATCACTTGTCAGGACCTACTTCAGAGCTGTCTTTACTGCCTTCAGAAGGTGTATGCTATGAAGCTTTGCTACTAGAGCCAGAGCTTCCAGACATCGAGTTGGAGGAGATTTAGAGAGAAGCTTGAGGTTATGTCACAGGGAGGAAATGGCAGTGGTTGAGGGATTTCAAGGAAGGAGCGCAGGGACTTGGAAATGTGATCTTCCTAGCAATCCAATGTTGATGCTAGACTGACAAGAAAAGGTAATGGATCTGAAACTCTGACATTAGAATTCTTAAATCAAGGTGGTCTCATGAGGAAGTATTACATTGTGTGCAGGTCTTGTAAAGTCCTACATGGACTGGGATATCAGTTTTTACCAGTTGCTGGCAAGTGACTTTCTTAATTAACTTAGTTGTTTGGTAAGTGATTCCTTTTAGCTATGACCTGGCAAATTACTTTACTATTGGCAAAGTCTTTGAAAATAAGAGAAGGGGAGATGTTCGTAATCGGACTGAACAACTGGAAGCTAAGTGGATTATAAGACTTAGGGGAGATTATGGGCACGGCCTTAATGAGTTCGTGTCCATTAAGCCTAAATTGAAATCCAGGCCATCGGCCAGGTGATAGACAAGGAATATATAAGGTCGGTTTTATTTATGATATATACATAAATATAAATACAAATGTCTATACAAACATAAATATAAATGTCTTATGATGTATACGTGTGTATATACTTATGACAATTTTTTATAATATAAATGTAGTTTAGAAAATTAGTAAAGTTGCTGTAGTCAATTAAATAGTAATGCAATAGGTTGTGTGTGTGTGTGTGTTTATATATATATATATATATATTTATATATATGTATATTCTGTGTGTGTTTTTAATAACTGTTGTATTTGATAATTTGTTTTAATTGAATGATTGGGTCATGTAACCTATTAAGTTTAAGTGTATTTATAGTCGAGCTGAGGTCAATGTTTTATTAGCATCTGATGAATCATGGTTTACCTGTGAAAGCGCTCATGGTCGACAATTAAAGTTTATTTTTATAAATGAAAAATTGTGCTGTGGTGTAAATCACATAGACATTAACTGCAACCTTTGATAAGGTTAGATGTAAAACACTGATAAATACCTAATCGTTCTAATTTATTAATCTTGATAAGATGGATAGCTGCATGCTTTACAAACAGGATGTGGCAAGTACCATACAGCAACTGGACATGTGAGATTCTAGGTTACAGAGCATCCTGAAAAGCTCTAAACTAGGCTGATGTTTGTTTTGTTTAGGTTGTGTCTTTCAGATTTATCTTTTTCATCTGTGGCGCTGTACCATCTGTATGCCAGATGACTTGAAAATTAACCGATTACATCTGTTACAGACATAGCATGTCTACAAAAGAACTTGACTAAGTTGACCATTTGGGGACAGGAGAATAATATGCCGAAAAATGCATAAAAATGAAGCATGTGAGGTTTGAGAGACATAGACTGAAGGGTAAATATTTAATACAGCACACACTAATTGAAACTGTGGATTCATTTAAGGACGTGGGTATATGGGTAGATCCAGCTTTAAGTATTCTTTATTTTCCTGATCATATCAACCAGTTGGTTATTGACCTTAGTAGGTTGTATAAAACAATTCAAAAAGTCTAGAAAATCAGAAATGATGAAATCATTTTTATAAGTTACATTAATAATAAGGAAACCTTAAAAGAATAGTAGCATAAGTAAATTGGAAAGAGTACAGTGGAAATACACCAAGGGCATGAATGGATGTAAACTTTTAACTTATGAAAGATTAAAATATCTGGACTTGTACACTATCTCATACAGATACTTAAGAGGATACCTTATTCAGGTATATAGGGCATTTAGACACAACTAACTCTGGGCTGTTCTGGTTTATCAAAGAATGGTAGAGAATTATCAGACAGCCTGTGTATAAGATTATATAGGAGGAGAAGATATACTAATTGGTTCTCTGAGACAGTAGCTAATGCATAGAATAGACTACCAAATTATATTAAAGCAAGCACTAGATAAGATATATTTTTAAGAAAAACTTGGGCACCTATTATGAGAATGCCTGTTTTGGTATATTGGCAGACTAGAAGGAGGGCATCATTGCCCATTCCTGAAAAAAAATGTATGTATGTATCAATGGCTAAGGCTAAGGGAAACCAGAGTAAAGACCAGAGCCCCCAAAGATAACTTCAATCATCTTGCTGGTAAGGGAGAGAACAATCAAGTTACCAAGACCTGTGTCCATGTCCTAGTCATTAAAGGAGGCTGACGAGCAGTTAGCTGAGCCTTGAAGAGTCTGTCCTACTTCCTACCTGCAAAGTTAATGCTTGAGGTAAAAGCTTTTAAAAATAGTCACCAAATGCCCTGGTACCAATCCTTAAGAGCCAAATCTAAATAAAAAATATGACATTTTTTTCCAAAGAGTAAAAAGTACCAGGGAGTTAGGACTGTCTGTAAACCATAATTGATTAAAGTGTTGTCAGGTCATTATTATTAATTCTTTGTCATCCCCATGCTTTGCTTCTGTCCATTTTGCATAGTTCTTTTTTCAGTATAATCTAATTTCAGTATCGTCAAATATCACCTCTTTTTTGTTGAGTTGTACTGTTTTGCATAAGATTTTTTAAAATATCTATAATCTGTTGTGTTTAGGACCAACACACAGTTTATCAGTTTGTGTTTTTACTTCTAATCCTTCTTATACGTCTACAAAATAACTTCCTGTTATGCTTAACATCTTAATTGGTCTTCAAAACTTTCCTGGACTTGTCTCACACTATCTTTAATTTGTCTGTCCAGTTTGCTTATTTTGGTTTTCAGAGTTATAGCTAACCCCATTTCCATTTCTTCTGTTTGCTATCTCTCATGTTAATTAAGTATCTAGTTCTTATGGTAATATATCCGATTGACCTTGTGTTCTTAGACCCTGATGTTAAACATTTTTAATTTTTTTTTTACATTCATATAATTTCCCTTTCAAAACTTAATCACATTCTTTCTTCATTCTTTCCACTGAAAGCATCACTCCATTTAGTTTTACATAGTGACTGCTTTGCTTCCATGTAGTCTGTTGTTAATCTTCTGTGCATTGGTTAAGATTCCTGCTTGGCAGAATTATCTAGCAGTAGTTTAACCTTTTAACCCCTTGATCATTGAATGTCAAAGGCAGTAAAACCTGATACGAAGTAACAATCAACTCCTTAGGAACACAATACCCAGTATATCTAGACTTATAAAAATAAGCAAGCAGAACATACTGTATGTTTGTGTTCCTAAGGTAGTAGGTTTGTTTATAGTCTGCAGCAGTTATTGTTTCTGAACATACATCATAAATTATTTCCTTTTCGATGTCGTAGAGCCAATATTATTCCTTTATGATATTCTTCATGTTTCACTGTTGCAGTCATTACATTTGGGTAATCTGCTTGCAGGTTGCCCTCAGTCGGCCTGATTAACAAAGTCTTGGGTCCTGCGTCGGTTGCTGTCCCTTCTTCCATAACATCAGGTCGTCAGGGGTATAAAACATGCAGCTGACAACATTACATCAGTCTTTCATGCCATGTGGTGCCCGAAGCAGAAGCAGTTTGCAAGTGGCGGTCGGCCGACTCCTGAAATTTTCATTTTCGAGTTTCAGAACCAAAGTCTTCAACTTAAGCTAAGTACCCCGTTGGGGAAACTTTTTCTTGCTCCTTACTGATGTCAGTAAAAGTTAATAATTGCATTACTTGTGGAAAGCAAATAACTCATAAAGATTTTCATTTGTACTGTATTCCTTGCTTAGGCCCTGACCACGACGTACCTTACTGTCGGTTTTGTGCTTTATTTAATCAGCTGACTGTCCGTCTTTGGTATATTTTTGCCTCTAAATATTTCGGTTCTCAATTTAATTATCCAGAAATGTCGTCGGTTAGCCATCCAACTACTGGGATTCCAAAAAAATGCAAAGATAAAGACAGAGACTGGCCGCCGAGGTCCAAAACTGCCGACGATGCTTCTCCTAAGCCGTCGCCAGTTCGCAGGGACTCAGTGAGGCGCTTTCGCAGCCCCTGATACCCGCTACTTCTGATTTGCAGGCCTCTACTGAGACCCATTCGGAGTCCGGTATGTCACGAGATGGAACCCGCAGATGTCTCTACTTTGGATGGGTCCGGAGCCGCTGTACAGGCACTGACTTCTGAGGGTGTATTCAGGCCTATGGACTTGCATAGTAAATCGACGCCTCCTTCATTACTAAGGCCTAAATCTCGATCCATGTCTAAAAAAATGACGGCCAGGCCAAATGCTCAGGCCCCTATGCCTAAAAAACAAATGATAAAAATGGCTGAAGATCTAATAACTCTAATCAGGGGTAGTTAACCCCCCCCCCCCCCCAAGAGGCCTAGGGCTGAGCTTAATTATGAATCTTCTGATCAGGATTCTGTTTCTTCTGACTCTTCTGATGACCTTGATTTGTCCTTACCTACTTATGAGGATTCTGATGCAGAGGATTCTATTCCCTCTGCTTCCCCTCCTGAGGATTTTTCTTTTATAGGTTCATAGGTTTATACTAGGCTATCTGCCCTAAGGCATTTATAAGCCTAGCCCAGAGTTTTTGTGGCTTACGCCACCCCTTATGTTAAAAAATACTGTGCCCATTAGTTTGCTGTGCCTCTGTCCAGCAGTGACACAGAGATGATTCCCGGGGTAAATCTACGATCTCCCATCCACCGGTCAAGATTTCTCTTGAACAGAGCCAGCGAGGTGCTCTGCCTCACATGGACCGGGATTTTATTCCACAACATAGGGAGTCTCTGGGTGACAAATCTATCCCTCCAGCATCTCCTATTTATATCCGTGCTAAGGTTTAAGTCGCTTGCTCTAGTGGATCTGGTAGATTTGGATTTTTTGAGGTGGAGCATGCCCATTAATTCCGGGTTGGACATGGCCTTGTATGTCAGGCACAGGTCACCTCTGAGCAGATGATATGCGACTGAATAGAGCTGGAGTTTCTTCAGTCTGGCAGCATATTACAGATTTTGGAGTCCCTTTATCCTTTTGGTGAGGAACTTTTGGGGTCTCTCCAATTGCTGCAGGTGTCGGGTGAGATACATCCCGAATGGGGCATTGTACTCGATCATTGGTCTGATAAGTGAAGAGTACAGGGGAACAATAACCTCACTTGATCTGGATGTGAATCCCTTCATGATCAGGTGGGCAATGTAGAAGGTTTTTCTAACCACTTTAGCAATGTGAGTGTCAAAAGAAAGGCCACTGTCAACCTGGGTCCCCAGGTCCCTGATAACCTCTTCTGTGCATAGTGGATTGCCACCTATATGGTAGCTTAGGGTTACCTTGTTTTTCCCAAAGGGTATGACTATACATTTTTTGGCATTTAACTTCAGGCCATGGCTCTGGCACCAGCTATCAGTTTCCGTGAGACCCCTCTGAAGGATATCTGTGTCCGATGTACTTTCCACTATGGCTCCCAGTTTGCAGTCATCTGCAAACTTTGTCAGCCATAGTCCTCCTATGTTAGCCTGTACTTCTGAGAAGTAGATGCCAAACAACAGGGGCCAAGGACTGAGCCCTGTGGGACACCACTTGTGACCGGCTTGGAGTCTGACATGGCGCCAGCTACTCTAACCCTGTGGGTTCTGTCCTTTAGCCAGTTTGCAACCCATCTTGTGACATATGGGTTTACATTTAAGCTGGTAAGTTTCTCTATAATACCCGAGTGGGGTATTGTGTCAAAGCTTTTGCAAGGTCAAGGTAGGCTGTATGGACTGCCTTTCCCTCACCAATGGCCTTGGTGACTGTTTCGAAGAAGTCGACCAAGTTCAAAAGGCATGATCTGCCCTTGACAAAGCCAAACTGGGTCGGTTCCAATGTCTGCAAGTCCCCTATGTCTTTGTTTATGAGTTCCATTATGATCCTCTCCATAGCTTTGCAGACCAGGCTTGTTAAGCTTATGGGGCGTAATTACCAGGGTCCGTAGAGGCACCGCCTTTGTGAAGTGGGACCACAGTTGCCGTACGCCACTCCTTGGGCACGTATCCTGTGGTAAGGCTAAGATTAAACAGCTGCCTTATGTGCGGGTTTAGTTCCTCATTGAGTTAGTGTAGCACACAGCCGGGGACACCATCCGGTCCCATTGATGCTGTGTTTTTAGCTTTAGAGAGAGCAGCTTTCACCTGCGCATTGGAGATGTCTGGGAGGCTGCACTCCGCTGGGATACTTATCTCTCCTTTTGGGGGGGGGGGTGAAGTTTGCACTGAACCTGTCTGCCAGTATGTTGGCAATGTCTGTGGGTTCAGTGATTTTTGTATCATTTTGGACTAATTCTGAGCATATCTGGGAGTTTCCACCCAGGTTTCTAACATAGCTGAAGAAGGCCTTATGATTGTCTTTTGAATCTATGGCAATTTTTCTCTCAAAGTTGGCCTTGGATGATTTTATGAGAGCTCATATTTTTGTACTAATAATGATCAAAGGTGTTTTCTCTTTTATGGATTTTGCTCTATCATGTAACAGCTTTCTCCTCTTATTGTAAAGTTTGTTTATGGCTGGGGTCCACCAGACTGGACGTTTGCCCTTGGTGGAAAGAGTCTTGGTTTTATTAGGGATTGCCTGATCCATGCAGTCCTGGAGGTGTTCGTAGAAGGCATTTGTAAGGGCTTCCACAGCTTGGGTTGTGGTTTCCACTGGCTCGGGGGCCTTGAAGGATACCACACCAGTCTTGAGTAGTGTGAAGTTTGCTTTAGAGAAGTTCTTCACTGTGGTCTTTTTTGTTTAGGGTGGGGGCGGGATGTGGATATCCAGTAAGATTAGTTTATGATCTGATCTCACCAATGAGGGATATACTTCCGGTGTGGAGCATTTTGTCCCCATGTTTGTGATGATGAGATCTAGTATATTTTCTCCTCTTGTGGGAATGGTGACTAGTTGTTCCATGGCATTTGAATTTATGAACTCCAGGAACCTTTGGGCTAGAAAGTTTGGGCTTGAGTAATGTTCCCAGTCTATATTCGGGTAGTTGAAGTCACCCAATATAATGGTGTTTGGAGATACATTTATACCCTCCAGTGTCTTCAGGAAGGCTGTGTGGGGATGTCCTTCAAGGATGCATCTGCAGTCCTAACATATGGGTTGTCCTGCCTCAGGCAGCCCTTCGGTCGGCCGGATTCCAAAGTCTGGGTCTGGCCTCGGCTGATGTCGCACTTCACCCGACGTCATAGCTGCTGGGGTATAAAGGCATCAGCCGACGCCATTTTCCTCAGTCTTTCTTGCAGCGGTGCCCAAGCAGAAGCTGTTCGCAAGTGCCGGTCGGTCAGATCCAGAGATTTCTACTACCGAAGACTTCTAAAAAAGCTAAGTACCCCGTTGGGGACTCTTTCTTGCCTCAGCCGATGTCAGACAAAGTAAATAATTGTTTAACTTGTGGGAAACAAATACCTCATAAGGATTTCCACTCTTACTGCCTTCCTTGCTTAGGCCCAGACCACGACGTATCAGCTTGTCTAGCCTGTGCTTCCTTCAACCGACAGACGCTTAGACGTCGGTCGGAGTTTGCAGAGGAGTTTTTTGGTCCCGCTTTTGCATATAAAATGCCGTCGGAGACCCCGACTACACAATTAGCTAAAAAGCGCAAGGAAAAGGACCGACACTCGCGGTCCGCGGTTTCGGCTGAAACCACGGTTAGGCCAACCGCGAGTGTCTCGGTTTTGGCTGAAACCGAGTCCTCGGTTCTTCCTTCGGCCGAAAGCATGCCTCCGATAACCGAGGCCTCACAGAGCATGGCTGAATCTGCTACTGAAATTACTGCTACAGAAGCAGGCACCCAGGATTTGTCAGACACTATTCCTTTAGACATTTCTACCCCTGCACGTGGGGCTGCTAGACCCCCTGCTTCTATGTCTATCAAGGCCTTTTCCAGGGCTAAAGCAGCAAAATCTTCTAAGGCCTTACCTACAAAAGCTCCCTCTCACAGGCCTACCTCTAGTTCCCAGATACTCAGCCTGGCTGAGGATCTTATTTCTTTGATCAGGGGATCCCAACCTCACCCAGACAGGGCCTCTCAACCTCCTCCAGATAAGAGGCCTAGGACTGAACCCCCTGAACCTGTATCTACAGACTATTCCTCTGATGACTCAGATATTTCAGACCATCAGGAAGGCCCATATTCTCCTTATGAGGATTCTGATGCAGAAGACTCCATTCCTTCTGCTTCTCCTCCTGAAGAATTTTCTTTTGGGGAAACCCTACATTCTATGAGGGAACACTTCCAATGGCAGGGCCAGGATTTTTCAGATTCAAGGAAAAGGCTAAGGACTTTTTTACACTTACCACAGCATAGGCCTTTAGCCATTCCTCCAGTACTATCAGTTGTTGATGATGCATATAATGATGCCAGTACTGCCCCTGAATCTCTTCCTCCGGCCCCTGCCAAGCCTGATAGATATTACAGGGTCCCGGACACACACTACCACTTGTATAAGGCTCATGTTGCAGACCCAGAAACCATTTCACAGGGCCCTAAAGGTGTGGCAGCTGCCTCTGCCAAAAACCCTCTTCCCTCTGAAAGGGAATTTAGAGCATTAGAGAGATGGGGTAAAAAGGTTTATACATCTGCTACTCTTTCGGCCAGGGCCTTAAACTGTCAATTTCACATGATTCAGTACCAGGAATTTTTGTTAGACCAGCTAAATAAAAAACTGTCCTCTCCTGAACCTATAGACCACAAGTCCCTTCAGGATTTGGTACATAACTCTCAGCAGGTCAGTAATCATTTCTTAAAATGTGGCTATGATGCACTGGAGGCTTCCTTTAGATCAGCTATGACTGGAGCAGTGATTCGAAGGCATGCCTGGTTAAAAGAACAATCCTTACCAGACCATGTTAAGTCAAAACTCCTAGATGCTCCTATGGAGAAACAAAGTTTGTTTGGCTCCCCTGCACAGGAGGTTCTAAAGAAAGTGGAAGAAAAAGCAAAATCTGTCCCAAACAGTCAAGGATTTTTTACAGGTCCAACCTCCGAGGTTTAGCAGAAATTGGCCTTCGAAGAATTGGTCCTTTCCAGACACCTCCAGAGCACAGAGAGGCAGAAATAGACGCCCAAGAGGCAGAGGTCAATCTAGGGGTGCCTACAGGGGACGTCAGTGGCAACCTGCCAACCAGAGAAGTGCTGCCACAGCTGCAACTACAACCACTTCCACAGGACAGACACAATGACTTGGCTCTGGTTCCGCCTACCAGGGAACAACTGCAAGCACCCTTGGGCGGAAAGCTAACCTTATTCTCCGACAACTGGAATTGCATTACAGGAGACAAATGGACTTTACAAACAATAGACAAGGGCTACAGGTTTCACTTCCATACTCTACCAAAAAAGAGAGGAATGCCAAACCTTCCACCAAGCCAAAAAACAGAGGCTCAAAAACAAATCAACAACTTACTAAGAATGAGAGCTATAAAAAAGGTACCACCTATGGAACAAGGCCAAGGATTTTACTCCAGGCTTTTCCTTGTACCAAGAAAAGAAAATCAATGGAGAACTATTCTCGACTTGTCCGCACTGAACACATACCTCATTGTTCCAAAATTCAAAATGCTGACCCTCCAGCAACTTCTTCCCATGCTGGGTAAGGAGTCTTGGCTGGTGACTCTAGATCTCAAGGAGGCATACCTGCACGTCCCTATACGACCAGATTGCAGAAGACACCTCAGATTTCTTGCAGGATCAGAGCATTATCAATTCTCAGCATTGCCCTTTGGCTTATCTACTGCGCCCAGAGTATTCACGAAATGCCTGGCATCAGTAATTGCTCATTGCAGGCTTCAGGGAATTCAAATTTACCCATACCTGGATGACTGCCTAATACAAGCGGACAACAAGACAAAATTAACAAGAGATTTGGAAAAGGTCATATAACTGCTGCAAGCCTTGGGATACACAGTCAACATTCAAAAGTCAAGACTAGTACCATCCCAAAGGATAACATTGTTGGGTGCAGAACTGGATACAACAACTCAGATGGCTTTTCTCACAGAAGAAAAACAAAAGCAACTACCAGTCTATTTCATGACATTAACAACACAAACTCAGCTTACTGCAAGGAAAGTCCTGCAAGCCATGGGTTACATGGCATCCTGCATAATACTGATCCTGCATGCCAGGCTGCATATGAGAAAGTTGCAATGGTACCTAAGGAATGTATGGTCTCAACACAAGCACAGTCTAGAAGCCCAGATTCCAATAATTCCATGCCTGAAAAAAGAATTCCTGTGGTGGGCTCAGGCCTGTCAGATGAACAGAGGATTGCCTTTCCACAAACCACATCCAAGCCAGACTATCACCACGGACGCCTCAGACCTAGGCTGGGGGGCACACATGGAGGACAAGTGTATACAAGGCCTATGGACCCAAGACCAGCTGAATCTACACATAAACCTAAAGGAGATGCTGGCAGTCAAACATGCAATCCAGGCATTCAGACCATTCCTTCAACAAGGTCACCTGCTGATAAGGACGGACAATACCACAGTCATGTGGTACATCAACAAACAGGGAGGTACACACTCATATCCTCTATGCCGGATGGCAATGGACCTGTGGAATTTGGCCCTGAATCTCAACATTCAACTACAGGCCAGATTTGTACCAGGAAAAGAAAATTCACTAGCAGACACCTTAAGCAGAACTACCACGGATGCTCACGAATGGATGCTGCATCCAGATATCTTCAAAACCCTAACAAAGAAATGGGGAATGCCATAGATAGACCCGTTCGCCTCCCCACACAACCACCAATTGAAGAAATTCTGCACAAGAGCATACCACCCACTTGCCTGGAGGGTGGACTCCCTTTCCTTCAGCTGAAAAAACCTGACAGCATATGTATTTCCAGCTCTTCCTTTGATGTACAAAGTCCTACTGAAGATCAGAGAGGAACAGCCAAAGGTAATCCTGATAGCTCCAGACTGGCCAAGGCAACATTGGTACCCACTACTGAGAAGCATGTCTCGGACACACTCATGGCCTCTACCTCTATGTCCCTTACTTCTAACACAGAACAACTACAAGACCCTGCATCCAAACTTGAAAACACTGCAGCTAGCTGCTTGGAATATTGCATAAAACAAAATAAACCAGATTTATCACAGAGGGTTAAGGACATTATCCTGGAGGCACGCAGACCCTCCACAAGGAAAACTTATTCAGCCAAATGGAAAATATACCTCATTTGGAGTGCAGCAAAGGGAGAAAATGTCTCATTGGCAAACATAGCACACATCTTGGAATACTTAGCAGAACTGTTCCACAATGGCCTATCCTACTCTTCCATTAAGATTCATGCATCAGCAATTTCAGCAGAGTACAACATGGATCCTCCTGTCTTCTCTCATCCTCTACTCAGGCAGTTCTTGAGAGGAATCAAAAATGTAAAGCCTCCAAGGAAACCACCTTTACCTACATGGGATCTCAACTTTGTGCTGGAAAAATTAACACTTCCCCCTTTTGAACCAGCAGCAACAGCAGACTTACAGTTCTTATCTTGGAAAACTGCTTTTCTGCTAGCAATCACTTCAGCAAGAAGGGTATCTGAGTTACAGGCATTAATGGCAGTACAGCCTTTCCTTATCTTCCATCAGGATAAAGTGTCTCTGAGAACTAATCCTACTTTTATGCCAAAAGTGATCTCCAGGGTATCATTGAACCAAGCGATTCATTTACCTACATTCTTCCCCAACCCACAGAACAGGGGGGAAAGACTACTACATACCTTGGATGTGCACAGACAATTACGCTACTATCTGGACAGAACTAAGACCAACAGAAAAACTGACCAGCTTCTGGTAGCATATGCAACAGGAGTGCAAGGAAAAGCAATTTCAAAACAGACAATCTCAAAATGGATAGGAAATTGCATTAGATTTTGCTACTCTTTTCATGGAAAGACAACTCCTGACAATATCAGGCCTCACTCCACAAGAGCTACAGCCACCACTACAGCTTTCCTACGAGGAGTGGCTACCAAAGACATTTTAGAAGCTGCTACTTGGAGCTCCGTGCATACATTTGCCAAGCATTATAATCTTCCTTTATACTCCAGATCCCGAGCAGGTTTTGCAACTGCTGTTTTGCAAGGGATCTTAACTACACCATCTTTATCTTAGTGCCTCCTCCCCCAGTTTGGCTATGGTATTCTACCCATATGTTAGGACTGCAGATACATCCTTGAAGGACATAGTACAGTTTTGTACCTACCATAAATGTAGATGTCTGATAGGTATGCATCTGCAGTCAGGATTACCCACCCTCCTTCCCCTCTGTGGTATTCCTAGGGTACTTACCCCTCTTTTAGCTAGCTGGGGGAATCTATTATGGTGTATTTGTTTGTATGTATATTTGTATATATATATATATATATATATATATATATATATATATATATATATATATATATATATTTTATTTTCTCCTGTTTGGAATTATTTGCATTTATCCAAATTTAGCCTTCCTAGAGGGCACCTGGCATCTGGGGAAAGAAACACTGAGGAAAATGGCGTCGGCTGATGCCTTTATACCCCAGCAGCTATGACGTCGGGTGAAGTGCGACATCAGCCGAGGCCAGACCCAGACTTTGGAATCCGGCCGACCGAAGGGCTGCCTGAGGCAGGACAACCCATATGTTAGGACTGCAGATGCATACCTATCGGACATCTACATTTATGGTAGGTACAAAACTGTACTTTCCTGAGTTTGAGAGGGTGGCCTGTAGCATGCAGAAGATACCTACGCTTCAAAGCAGGCTACATGCATTATCAGTTTTCTGCACTGCCCTTTGGCTTGTGTACTATGCCCAGGGTATTCACAAAGTGCCTGGCTCCAGTTATTGCATTTTGCAGGCAAAGACATATTCAAATGTACCCATACCTGGATGATTGTCTAATTCAGGCAGAAAGCCAGGGCATACCTTTGAATCATCTGGCGTTTGTAAAAAGGGTTCTAACTTGTCTGGGGTACACCATAAATGAAAAAAAATCACAGCTGGTACCCTGTCAACAAATTACACTCCTGGGAGCAAGCTTGAATGCAACTTACCAGATGGCTTACCTCACGCCAGAAAAGCAAATTCATTTGATAACCTATTTCAAACAAGTGGCCACAGAAACCCTGCTGTCTGCAAGACAAATACTACAAGCCTTGGAGTTCATGGCCTCCTGCATTCTTCTAATTCCATATGCAAGACTGCATATGAGGAAACTACAGTGGTATCTAGAAAGCCTATGAAGTCAACATTCTCACAGCCTAGAAACAATGATTCCTATCATAACTTGCTTATGCCTAGAGTTCCTCTGGTGGGCAGAGGCCTGCCACCAAAACAAGGGACTACCATTCACACTACCCCCTGCCACCCAAACCCTAACAATAGATGCATCAGACTATGCATGGGGGGATCACCTGGCAGGGAAGTGCATTCAGGGCGAATGGAACCCAAGTCAATTGCACCTACATATCAATCAAAAAGAAATGTTAGCTGTACAGAATGCTCTGATAGCCTTCAAGGACTACATTCTTCCAGGAAAACTAATGGTAAAGACGGACAACACCATGGTTATGTGGTACATAAACAAGCAGGGGGGTACATATTCCTACCCCCTCTGCAGACTAGCCATGGCATTGTGGAACACAGCCTTGAGCTACCAAGTGCACCTACAAGCTCAATTCCTGCCAGGAAAATTAAATACACTGACAGACGGACTAGCAGAAATCTCATGGACCCACATGAGTGGAAACTGGAACCAAGGATTTTTAACATGTTGACAAGCGAATGGGAGAGCCCAGACTTAGACCTATTTGCCCCCCCCCCCCCAGAACTACCAATTGGACAAGTTTTGCACAAGAACTCCCCATAAACAAGCCTGGAAAGTGGATGCTCTGTCCTTCAGCTGGAAAAATCTATCAGTCTATGCCTTTCCCCCACTGCCTCTGCTCTCCAAAGTTCTACTAAAAGTCAAACAGGACAAACCAAGGGTGATTTTGATTGCTCCAGACTGGCCACACCAACACTGGCACCCCCTCCTGCACAGTGTGTCACAGTTATCTCCATGGCACCTGCCTCAGACCCCTCCCCTGCTGTCTCAGCAGGAGAACCAGATTCTGCACCCTCAGCTTCCAACATTGAACCTTGCAGCCTGGCTAATTACTTAAACTCACCCTTTTCATCCCTCAGCAAACCTGTGATGGATGTCATCTTACAGGCAAGGAGGCCTAGTACTAGAAAATCTTATGGTGAAAAATGGAAAAGATTCTGTGCCTGGAAACAATCTCAAGGGATGAGCACAGCAGTGCCCAATTTACCTCAGATTTTGTAATACATAACTGAGATGTTTCTCAAGGGTCTGTCTTTTTCCTCCATTAAAATCCACGCCTCAGCCATTTCATCTCGTTATAACACAGAACCTCCCCTCTTCTCTCATCCTCTGCTCAAACAGTACCTCAGAGGGGCCAAAATTTTGAGACCACGCAGGAGAGCTCCAACCCCTGCCTGGGACCTTAACTTTTTATTGAAGAAACTCACTTTACCTCCTTTCGAGCCAGCTGCTACTGCAGACTTAAAATTTCTTTCTTGGAAAACAGCTTTCCTTTTAGCAATCACTTCAGCTAGAAGGATATCTGAATTACAGGCCCTTATGGCAGTGGAGAGGACAGGGTGTCACTCAGGACCAATCCATCCTTCATGCCTAAGGTGGTATTCAGTGTGGCTCTTAATCAATCCATTCATTTGCCAACCTTCTTTCCCAGTCCACAGAACAAAGGGGAACGGATTCTACATTCCTTGGATGTGCACTGACAGTTTAGATTCTACTTGGACAGGACTAAACCTCGAAGAAAATCTGAACAACTGCTGGTAGCATTTACTGCAGGGGCAGAGGGGAAGGCTATTTCAAAACAAACCATTTCTAAATGGATAAGCCATTGCATTCATTTCTGCTATAAGCACCATGGAAAACCTATCCACCAGAGGATCAGATCTCACTCCACCAGGGCTGCATCTACTTCTGCAGCTTTTCTCAGAGGTGTTCCTACCAGAGACATCCTAGAAGCTGCTACCTGGAGTTCTGTACATACTTTCACCAACCATTATCATTTGCCAGTTTTTTCTAAATCCAGAGCTGGCTTTGCCACTGCTGTCTTGCAGGGCCTTATAGCTGGCCCTAATGCTATGTAAACTCCTCCTCCCAACCATAGCTTTGGGAATCTACCCAAATGTAATGACTGCAACAGTGAAACATGAAGAACATAGTACAGTTGTGTACACTTACCATAAATGTAGATGTTCGAGTGTCTTCACTGTTGCAGTCCTGGTTACCCTCCCTCCAGCCCCCCTAACTTCTTCTGGCTGTACCTCTACTTTCCTTTACTATGTTTAAAGTCCTTTTTGGTGTATTGTTTTTTTGTTGGCGGTATACTTTTGTGTTTTTATGTTTATTTGTTCCCCATTAGGGGGGCACCTGACATCTGGGGCAAGAAAAACTGATGTAATGGTGTCGGCTGCATGCTTTATATCCCTGACAACCTGACGTCATGGAAGAAGGGACAGTAACTGATGCAGGACCCAAGACTTTGTTAATCAGGCTGACTGAGGGCAACCTGCAAGCAGATTACCCAATTGTAATGACTGCAACAGTGAATATACTTGAACATCTACATTTATGTTAAGTGTACAGAACTGTACTTTTCTGGTAAATATATGTCCCAAGCTAATGCTATTTTCCTCACCTTTGTTTCATGCAGTACATTTATGAACTCCCTTAGGTCATCAAGGCTTGGCTTAGGTGGCCTATGCATTTCATTAGTTTTCATCTGTTCCAAGGTTCTATTTATTGTCATAGTTACACGATCTGCAGTATTGATTATGTCATCAACATGACCATACCTAACATACATGGACATACCTTGAATCAGCCTTACATACATACACACACGTACACACACACACACACACACACACACACACACACACACACACACACACACACACACAGTGTTCCAGTCCCAAGCATTTACAATTTAAATTAGTAAATTTTTGCTTTTACTTTCAGCATATTCTCTATACTAATCACAACTCACTGTATAACTGCCTGTTTGTGTGCTTACAGTGATAATTATTTAAAGTAGTCCAGAGCTAATTAGATTAAGCTTTTGTTAGATACTGATATTTTAAGCTTATTACTCACCTTAAACTGATAGCTTTTCAGCTCTTCCCCCTGCTGCAGCCAGGCCCATTCTGTTCTCTATGCTCACTCTGCTCCCTACCCGGATCTATATCATAACATCGAAGTCTTATAACTTCGAATATTATAATATCGACCCCAGTAGAGCGAAACACCAGAATACCGAACAGTCAGAATAGCAAATTTTTTCCCAGGAAAAAAATTTGCTGTTCCGACAAACATACACACAACACAACCACGCCAAATTACATAATACACACACACGCACACACACACACACACACACACACACACACACACACACACACACACACACACACACACACACACACACACACACACACACACACACACACACACACACACACTCTTCACAAAACCCTACACTAAACCATACATACACCACTAGCTATCCACTTACATTAACCCTAAGGTCCGTCACTATTGCACACTCACCTTACCCGCTCCCTAGCCCTAACTTACCTACCCCCACCCTAAGCCTCATGTCCACACAATCGCACACTTACCTCACCCACGCCCTAACCCTAACTCACCTAACCCGCACCCAATCGCACACTCACCTTCGTTCGCACACTTACCTTAACCCAGTCCGTAACCTTCGCTCCGCAGTTGAGGAAATAGCGAAGCTGCAGAAATGGCCCACTAAATACTTTCCCTAGGAAAGTATTCGGTGTTCTGCAGCTTCGCTATTTCCAGCGTTCACTCTAATGGGTTCGATACTATAACATTCGAAGTTGTTAGACTTTGATGTTATAATATAGACCCTCCCCACCCTCCCCCTATAACAGCAACTTTATACCTCGCCTGACCCCTCCCACACCTCTCTTCTACCTATCCCATAACCCCCCTAATTGTTCTCCCAGTCATACCATATCTCCTAAATACGCTACTTCCCCACCCATTCTAAATAGGGCCATGTAGTGCTCCATCCCCTAAACTATCCCTTTCCTGCTCATATTCATTCTGTTATTACATTGCACTCAACCACCACCATGTCCATCACTACTATTACTTTGATTAAACTTGTCTTGGATTTGAGGTGCCTTATTGTGAGCTGTTTTACTATCGAGTGGTGGAGATTACTGGACTGGTCTGCTGTTTTGTGTGTTTTTTGGTGTTTACAGCGACTTTCTTTTTGTGGAACTATTACTTTGATCTCATTTCTCTCACTTACACTGTCTCTCCTAACAGTAATCACAACTTTCCAGACACTCAACATACCTCCTACTACCACCTGTACAACCACCACACATAACCCACATTTATCAAGTTACTCAGACATCCACCCTAGCTTATTCACAAATGATATCTCTGAAGAATCCAAAGTAAAAATTCTATATCTCCAAAGACACCCCCATTATAACACCACCACCAGCAACTGTACTATTTTTAGGAAAAAAACTGATAAGAATAACCCACACAATTTGCCAAAGCATTATATCTTAGTGCAGTGATGTACAACCCAATGGCAATGCTCAGATATGCTCTGAGCTACAACAGAATGACATTAAATATACTGATCCCAAGGATATTGCCAATATCCTGGCAGATCGATTTAGTGCCAACTTCACCCCCCTCTCACCCCCTAAAGGGCCCATTTCAATATCAAAAGATTGCCAAATTCCAGTAATCATGGCCACAAAGGTAGAAACTGCACTTTCCAAAACTAAGAATACAGCATCCATGGGACCAGACGACATCCCGGGCTGTGTACTACATGAACTACAAAATGAACTGGCACCTCACCTAAGTGTCATGTTTAATCATAGCCTCACCTCAGGCTTTGTGCCCTCTGAGTGGCGCACAGCTACAGTTATCCCACTTCACAAGGGGGGATCCACCTTGGATCCCAGGAATTACCGTCCCATCAGTCTGACGAGCCTGATTTGCAAGGGCATGGAACTCATTATCATGGAACTTATAAACAAAGACATTGGCAACCTTCAAACACTGGAACCCACCCAGTTTGCATTCGTGAAGGGCTGATCTTGGCTCCTGAACCTGATTGACTTCTTTGAATCAGTCTCTAGAGCTGTGGACGAGGGTAAGGCAGTCCACACAGCCTATCTGGACCTCACCAAGGCCTTCAACACCATCCCCCACTCTGGAATCATAGATAAACTTACTAAGCTATGCATAAATCCCTATGTCACTCAATGGGTTGCCAACTGGCTTACTGACAGAACCCAGACTGTAAAAGTAGCCGACTCCAAATCCAGCTCCAGACAAGTGACAAGTGGAGTACCTCAGGGTTCAGTCCTGGGACCGCTCTTGCTTTGGCATCTACTTCTCTGAAGTACAGGCCAACACTAAGGGACTCTGGCTAACAAAGTTCGCAGATGACTGCAAACTTAGAGCCATTATTGAATCCCCAAATGATGTGGATATTCTACAAAAGGGCCTTACAGAAGCAGATGCTTGGTGCCACAACTCAAGCTTAATGCCAAGAAATGTATAGTTATCCCCTTTGGGAAAAACATGTACCCATGAATTTCCATATAGGTGGCAGTATACTAAACACCGAAAGTGTGATGAGAGACTTAGGGACATGGGTGAACAGTGGTCTCATCTTTGATAACCACATCGTCACAACAGTCAGGAAATCCTTCTATGTGGCACACCTCATCACTAAGGGCTTTTCATCCAGAAAAAAGGAGGTCATTGTCCCTCTGTACTCATCCCTCATTAGACCCATTATAGAGTACAATGCCCTGTTTGGTATGTATCTCACAAGACATCTGCAACAGCTGGAATGGCCGCAGAAATACCTCACTAAAAGAATCACAGGCCTAAAGCAGATGCCCTGTGCTGACCATCTAAAAAAGCTCCAGCTATACTCTGTGGCATATCATCTACTCAGAGGCAATCTCTGCTTAACATACAAGGCCATGCCAAACCCAGACCTGTTGGACATGCTCCACTTAAAGAAATCTCAAACCCTCAGAGCCACACGCTCCAGGGATCTAAACCTTGTCATCACAATGAACAAAACACGCTGGAGGGATAGGTTCCTGACCCAGAGACTCCCTATACACTGGAATAGACTGCCCTTACATGTCAAGCAGAGTGCCTCATTGGCCCTTTTTAAAAGGAACCTTGACGATTGGATGGGAGATAGGAAATTCACCACGGGGATCACGTCATTCACCCTGCTAGACAGGGGTCCAGGGAAGTAGATATTGTGGGAAGAAATATCCAGGAAATTGTTATGGATGACTAGGCTTGTATAAGGCCCTAGGGCCGATAGCCTAGAACCAACCTATGATATCAGCCATAAATCTCCAAAGCCTTAGAAACACGATACCTGAACTCCAGGCATGGATATCGCAAAACAACTCTGATATTATAGCAGTTACTGAAACCTGGTTGAAATCATATGTAAAAGACACTGAATTTCTCCCCCCAGGCTACTCATGCCTGAGAGACGATCATCCCCACAAGAGAGGAGGAGGAGGAGTAGCAGTATTATTCCCTAGCAAATATACATTTATTCCCTACTCAAAACCAACACCCAACTTCTCCCCAGCTGAAGTACTAATCTCCATATTAAAATTTAACAACCATAAAAAACATTTGCATAATTGCTCTGTGTATTCCTCCAGGAAACAACATACCAGTTTAGAAAGCGTACTTGCCTGAACTTCACAAAATATAGCTAATGAAACCATCATTCTAGGTGATGTCAACATTGATTGGCTAGACATTGCCCACAACAACCCCTCAAAAAACATAAAACTTTACAACTTCTCCGAACTTATTGAAGACATCACCAGACCCCACAAAAATAACAATTGGAGCTCCACAATAGACTGGATATTAGTGTCCCCTCCTAACAATGTCATCACTGCAGGCATGCTACCTAATACCATAAGCGACCACCACCCAGTATATATCCTACGCAAACTACCCCAAGCCTAGGCCAACACCAATACAAATCAACCAGAAATTTGACTAAGTTCCAACCATCCATATTTAATGAAACCTTAGCTAAAGTAAATTGGGAACTCTTCAAATCCCTACCACTTAATGAGGCTGTTGAATTCTTCAACTCAACATTCCTAGACATCCTAAATAGGCACACACCCACCCGCCAAAAACGAATGAAACATAACCATGCAACCTGGCTCTCAAAATCCACCAAAGAGGTAATTTCCACAAGGGATAAACTCTGGGAATCATGGTAGAAAAACAAAGACTCCTCAGTTCTACTACATTACAAGACTCCATAACCAGGCAAAACATCTAATAACCAGTGATAAAAAAGTCCACTACCTACCTCCACCTACAAAGCCAAAATAAAAATAATCCCAAAAAATGCTTGTCCTCTGTCAGCCAAGTATTACACCCAGGCTCTCAAAGCAACCCATCCCCTGACCCACACAAAACCCCTACCGAACTTGCTCTCCCTCTTCAATTCCTACTTCATTGACACCATAGATAACCTAACCACCATCTCCTACAGTTACTACCACCAGGACAGCTGATGACCAAATCATTCCAGAAAACAATCCTACCCTCAACTCTCACCTAAAATTCTCCTCATACACACCACCACAATAAAAAAAAACTTTTACTTAAGCTAAATCCCTGTACTCTGGCCCCTGACAATCCACCCCCACACTTCCTGCAACTATTTGCAAACTCTATAGCCTATCCCATCAGCATACATATTAACAGATTGATTAAAGAATCCCTAGTCCTAGATATCTGGAAAAAAGCATTCATTCCCCCTTACACAAAGGCGGCACCAACAAAAACACCACAAACTTTTGACCCATAGCAATTCTCTCACCCCTCTCTAAAATACCAGAAAAATGCATCTTTGCCCAACTCCTCAACCACCTGCTTGAAAATCAAATTCTGTCACCCACTCAGCATGGTTTCAGACCAGGACACAGCACCACTACTGTCCTCCTACCCTTCCTTGATACAGTTAACCGGGAATGGGATTCTGGTAAAATAATCGCTTCACTTTTCCTTGACCTCTCCAAAGCTTTTGATACCATTACCTACACTGACCTCCTCTCTAAACTAGCCACCCTCCACATTTCTCTTCCTACCCTACACAATGGTTCAATAGTTCTCTCACAAAATAGGCAGCAATCCCCCAAATGGCAACAGTCTTACTCGCCCTTCCTCAATACTTCCACAGGGGTACCCTAAGGCTCCATACTTGGTCCTCTCTTATTTAACATCTTTATTAACAACTTTCACTCCACTCTCCCAGAATGCTCAGTAATCTGGTATGCTGATGACTCTACAATAATATGCACTGCAAATTCCAGCCCTGAACTCCAGCAAGTCACCCAGAATGCCCTCACCTCTACTGAATCTTGGATGTTTAACAATCATCTTGCCCTAAATAAATTTTGACCCCTTAGAAAACCACTCCTCTAGATAAAAAGCTATTCACTATACAAGCCCAAGACAATACCACTATATAAGTTGTCCAACACACTAAATTACTAGGCCTTATTATAGATGAAAACCTTAACTTTAACCTGCACACAAACAGTAACATAAAAAATACACCAAAAGCTTGATATGCTGTGCAGGTGCCAACACTTTCTTAGCCTCTCTTCTAGACAATCCCTTGCAACCACCTTTTTATTACCCTCTCTCCTTTATGGTGACCCTCTTCTCACTAATATCCAGAATTCTACAAAATCCATACTTGATATGTGTTACAACAGAATAGCCAAATTTGCCACCAAGGCCAAAGTCTCATCCCATCACTGTAACTCACTGACACAATTAGGGTTGCTGGAACTCCCCCACCATCTCTCATTCACCCAACTAACTACAGCACACAAAATAATCTACAGACCCACAGACTGTACTGCTCTCTCAAGTCTGCTTGCCAAATACCAACCCAGCAGACAACGAAGATGTGAAAATCATCTACTTCTAAAAGTAGAAAAGCCCACCTGACTTGTTGGTCAACTCCTCTACTCCTTCACCATTGCCAAACTATGGAACTCACTTCCACCTTCTATAAGAAACACAGGCAGCACCACCACCTTCAACCAAATACTGAAGAACCATCTCAACTCTTCCTGGCTATGTACCTGCTCTATAACCTAACCTCCTCCTTCTCCTTATATGATAACTAAACTCCTATGCTTTTTGCTGCTAGTGACTGATGATACTTTCTCCATATTTATTTTTTTTTCATCACCTATTGATACTGGTACAGTAATACTGATTAATATATCTCTGTTTATACTTCTCTGATTGAATTCATCTGGCAACCAACTAAATCCCTGCTTTAATTTATATATTCTGTATATATTGCTGTAATCACTATTTATAACACTGTTTCTACTTCTGTACCAATTGATGTTTAATTTTTTTTCTGTATTTATGTTCTTGCTGGAGCTTTTCCTCCCGGGCCTCCACTGAAAATGGTCTCTTTTAGACTTTCCCGGTAAACATATGCAATAAAATAAATAAATAAAATAAATGTAATAATCATAGCTCTCATAACAGTCTTCAATCCCTGTCATAACACCACCTTAGTTTTTGTTAGAATGTCTGTTTCATTGTTCTTTAACCATGTTTAACAAATCATAACAAAATTAATCTTATGTAAATATAGCAGATTTTACAATAAAAAAATATGAATAATGCTGCTAGCATTAGCAACCAACAAAGATAAATCAAAATTCGCTATCTGTGAACTGTTAAATTTCTGACCTGGCAAAATTCCTTTGTTGCATGAGTCAATTAATGCAATACGTCTGCTGCAAAAATTATCTTCCCTTGTCTTGGGAAATGAACTTCATCCTGTCTAAATACACTTGTCCAAAATTAGACTTGGATTTTCTACACATTTCCACTTTTTAAAATGGGCTATTTTTTATGTAGGTATTTATCTAAAAAATATTTTTATTCAAGCTAACCTGACTCTTCTTTCTATATATGAGTTGTGCAAAATGCATTCTAATACCTGTACAAGCTCTACGTTCCCTATTAACAGTCAGTGAGTCCTTGGAAGATCAAATCATTTGAACCAACATGAGTAAAAACAGCTTCATACCATACCTCACAATTGTCCAGATTTTTGCAGAATGTCTAGAGTTTTGCCTCATATTTTTGCTCTCTTACTCATAAAATATGTGGTTCGCTGTTAATCACTGAGGGTTGAAGTTACTAATAATATACATTTGTATTTCAGACTTCATATCCTTCAGAAAATGCATGTTGTTACAATCCCTGTCATTCCAGATTTTCTCTGAGTTATTGCACAATGGCACATCCTATACTGAGCCAACAGATATAGCCAACATACTGGCAGACAGATTCAGTGCCAACTTTCCCCCTCCCCCCAAGAGCCCTATCACAGTACCAGTAGAAAGCCTGGTACCCATCGTTTCTGCGGCACAGGTCAAACCTGCATTGTCCAAAGCCAAGAATACGGCATCCATGGGACCTGATAATATCCCTAGCTGAGTCCTACATGAGCTACAAAATGAACTGGCACCACATCTGTGTGCCCTGTTCAATCACAGCCTTACCTCAGGCTATGTCCCTAACGAATGGCACACTGCTGCAGTCATCCCGCTCCGTAAAGGGGGGGGGCAACTATTGCCCCATTAACCTGATGAGTCTGGTATGCAAAGCTATGGAGTGCGTCATCATGGATCTGCTTAATAAAGATATAGGCAATCTCCAAACTCTTGACCCCACACAGTTTGGCTTTGTCAAGGGAAGATCCTGCCTGCTGAACCTGGTTGACTTCTTCGAGGCAGTCACCAAGGCTGTGGATGTGGGTAAGAAAGTGCATACAGCCTACCTCGACCTGGCCAAGGCATTTGATACCATTCCCCACTGGGGTATCATTGATAAACTCACCAAGCTAGACATCAGTCTTTACATCACTAGGTGAGTTGCAAACTGGCTCACAGACAGGACCCACAAAGTGAAAGTTGTGGATTCCAAGTCAGACTGTCGACCAGTCATGAGTGGGGAGCCTAATTTCTGGTGTATAAATTTAATTTATTTATTTTTATTTATTTTATTTTACATTTGTTAACCGGGCTAGTCTGGCTGGATACATGTCCATTTTCAGCAGAGGCCCGAGGAGAAAAGCTCCACTATCAGACTAAGACAATACATGAGGAATACTTTACTAAATATATCAATTTTTTAAAAACAAAAAAACAAAAATGTACAGAGACAAAATACAGTTTGCCTGGACTAATTTAAGTAGGCAACAAATAGAGTTCACATTATGTGGCTGAGGAGTTAAGCTCAGGCACAAAAATATAAAGTTGAGTTAAGGATATCTGTAGTCAAGCTAAGTAATTTAATCATCGGTCAGTGAGCTAGAAGACAGATTAGGTAGTTAGCAGAGGGAAAGAAACTGATGGTAACAAGTATTAAAAAAGCAAGTTAGAAGGTAAACAGGTATATAGGTAGTAAAGCTATGGGAAAAAGGGTAGAAAAGATAGATAGAAATTGTGGATATAATATGGTTACGTAGGGTAAAAGTATTTTAACATAGTTAAATGTTATGAAAGTCAAGTTGAAAAGGAGAGTGAGGAAGCAGGATAGAGATGACATGCTATGGTAGTAGGATAAAGATGGTCTAGGTATGGCTGGAAAGAAAATAGAGAGAGGATGGCTATACGGTGAAGTAGGCAATAAGATAGGAGAAAAGAGTGAAGGTCAAGTGAAGGGGGCTGAGGATGTTAGTCTAGGTAAGAAAGGGAGTGGAAAGAATTGCAAGTAGCAGACTGTATATAGTAATGAACAGTACTATGCTCAGTCAGGATTGGAGCAGGGGCATAGCCAGTGAATTAGTAGGTGGTTTTTTATCTGTTTTTTGAAAAGGTGACATGATGTTAGGGAGGTCAGTTCAATGGGAAGTTTATTCCAGTAAGAACCGATAGTGTTTGCAAATAGGGAATCACCTGATTTGTTATGAGATTTCAAGGTAGTAACTAGTAGCTTGTTGGCTGATCTGAGTGTCTTGAGATTTTTATAAGGTGTGATGAGTTTATTTAGTATGGGTATATTGGAGGGGTAATGAAGAATTTTGAAAGTGATGATTAGTTGTTGTAGGAGTATAAGGTTCGGGAGTTCAAGCCAGTTGAGTTTCTTTAAGTTAAGACAGTGGTGAGTTTGGAAAGGTGAGCCAGTGGCAAATCTGGCTATACTGTGGTAGGCAGTATTCATTTTCTGAAGATTGCTTTTAGATAAGTTGACAAAGGAGGGGGAGGCGTAAGTTAGTGTAGAGATAAGGTGAGTTTGGGCCAGGGCTACTCGGGAGGTTGAAGTGAGATAGGGCTTTAGCCTGTACAGGGCACCAATCTTTTTATTGACAGTTTTGATAGTTAAATCAATGTGACAGTCAAAATTTAACTGGTTATCTATGGTGACGCCTAGGAGTTTAGTGCAGTTGTCAGGTTTGATGATAGTGCCATTACAGGATGTTATAGAAAAGAGATAGGGGTGGATTTAGAGGTAGGGGTAAAGAGTAGTAGTTTGGTTTTGGATTAAGGAGGAGACAGATGTGTTGAAACCAATTTTCTGCTGCAGTGAAGACTGCTTGGGTAGTGGAGTGGAGTTCTGCTGGGGTAGAGGCAGAGCAGATGAGGGTGGAATCATCTGCGATTGTATGCATGTGGATATTGGTAGGAATTGGGCAAATTATTGATGAAAATGGAGAAAAGTAGGGGCCTAGGATAGATCCTTGTGGGACACCAATAGTAACAGGGAGTTGAGTGGATAGATGGCTGTCCCACAGGACAGCTTGTTTTCTATTAGTCAAATACGAGTTGAACCACTGTAATGCTTGAGAATCCAGTGATAGAGATTTTAAGGTATCAAGGAGAAGTTGATGGTTGACCATATCAAATGCTTTTGAGAGGTCCAGAAATAGTGCAGATGAGAATAGGTTTCTATTTCGATTTTTATTTATGGTGTCAGAGAAGGAGAGAAGGGCAGTAGTAGTGCTGTGGTGGGGTCTAAAACCATGTTGAGAGTCTACAAGCAGGTTGTTATTTAAGAGATAGTTTAGTAGTTGATGGTGAATACAGCGTTCCATTATTTTGGATAGAGGCGATAGAAGGGCAATAGGTCTAAAATTGGATAGTTCATTAGAGTTTCCACCTTTATGGAGTGGAATAATGTGGGAGATTTTCCAGCAGGATGGAATTTTGGATTCTGTTATGGTTCTGTTTATTAAGATGGATACTGGGTAGGCTATTTCTTTTGCAGCTAATTGAAGGTATTCAGCTGGCAGTTTGTCAGCTGAGGGGGTGCAGGGTTTTAGTTTAGAAAGTAGTTTCTGTATATAGGTAGTTGAGACGGTTTCAAGTTTTAGTGTATAGGTATTGTTAGGGATAGGGGTAGTTTGGAGGGAGGGGGGTGGAGTCATGGTGCTTGCAAGTGAGTTTACAGTTTGAGAGAAGAAATTGTTAAAGGTGTTGGCTATGATGTTAGGTTGTTTTTGTGCTAAGCTAGCTGGGGTAGGTGTTTTGGTGTTGCCTGGGTGGAGTAGTTTATTAATTCCTGACCAGAATTTTTTTGGGTTTTGGTTTTGGTTTTGTTGGTATTGAAAGTTGTAGTTTTTTTGTCTAGGATGACAAGTTTCTTTGTTTTGTTTCTTAGATGTTTGAAGGTTTGATGGTCAGTAGGGCTTTTAGTGGATCTCCATTTTGACCATGATTTATTTCTCGCTCTCATAGTTTGTTTAGTTATAACAGAGAGCCAAGGAGCTGCTTTGGATCTGATTCTGACTAACCGGATGGGGCATGTTGGTTTAGAATTTGTAAGAAGGTGTTGTTGAAATGCGTTACTGCTTCATCTATTGGGAGGTATTTTAGAGTTGACCAGTTATATTCTTCGAGTTCAGTTTGAAAGGATGTTAGATTGAATGCTGTTTTGTTGTATTTAGTTCGATAAGTAGTTTGTTTAGGAATGTTGCATTTTTGTTTGGTGATAAAGGTAAGGAGGTGGTCACTAATATTGTCAGGGAGTATACCTGTTTTATAGGAGAGGGGATTGTTGTTGGTCAGTATCCAGTCTAGGATCGTTTGTTTGTGGGTGGATTTATGTATTCTCGTAGGGGAGTTAATGGTTTGATGAAAGTTAAAGAGGTTAAGGTGTGTGGTGGGTTTGGGAGATATGCAGGAGTTCCAGTCGATATTAAAATCACCTAGGATTATGGTTTCCTGGGGGAAGGTGCTAGAAATCCAGCTTAGGATATTTTCCAGGGTGTGGATGTTCTTGCCTGGGGGGATGTAGGAACATATTATGTTTATAGCTTTGGTTTTGTTAATTTGGAGTTTAGTGGAAAGAATTTCAGCATTTCCTGGTGTGGGGGGGAAGGAGTTAATTAAAGCCACCTGAAGTTGGGATTTGAACAGGAGGGCCACTCCTCCACCTTTTTTATTAGGACGGTCTTGTCTTAAGGTACTATAGCCTGGGGGGGGTGAATTCATTGTCTTTGGTACTAGGTTTAAGCCAGGTTTCTGTGAGACAGATGATATCAAAGGCATAAAAAGCAATTAAGGCATGGAGTTGAGTGACTTTGTTGTTAATGCTACGAATATTAAGATGAGCAATAGAGAGGGAGTCAGAGGAAAGGGGTGGGTTAGAATAATTGGTAGTTTGTTTTAGAGGGCTTTGATTTTGGAGGGTATTGGGGCCAGGGTTGGGGTGGATATCTCCATATATAAGTAAAAGAGTTTGGGGTGGTTGCAGGGGTCTTGTATCTTTGACTGGTATTAGAATGAGTCTTTTGGAGGCTGTGAGTTGGTAGTGGTGGGCTTTATGGTAGAGAGGGGGGAGGTAGGGACAGGTAGCTAGTATATTAATATGTGATTGTTTGGGTAGGGGAAGTGTAGTTGTAGTATGTTTGGTTAAAGTAGGAGTTTGGTAAAGTTTGAGATCTTCATAGAAGGTAAGGGTGTAGTAGTAAAGTAGGATGTTTAGGAGAAGAAGAGGAAAGAGATATTTAAGGGTTAAGGGCATGTTTTTATAGAGTATGAGGTTAGAGATTATAGGTTTGCAGGGAATAGGAGGGGTGGTTTCAAGAGAGGGTGTGGTTGAAGGAGTGAGGAATTAATTGGTGGATATGTAGGAGAGAGGTTATAGGTTGCTGTTTAGTTGGGGGTGTGTCTAGGGAAGTATAAAGGTAGGACCCCTGGGGGTGGGTGGGAATTGGGGGTAGGGAGGGGAGCGGAGTGAGCCCGCAGGGCGAACGGAGCGGGTAGAAACAAGGAGAGTAGGAGAAGAGCAGGAACAATCAGCAGATTGTGTAGTTGATGAGAGGTGAGTAGGGAAACATATAGTCAGAAGGACAGAGGTGGTAAAATATGTGAGACAGAATAAACAGGGCAATTTATAGTTTACAGAGAGAATCAGTAGTGAGAGAAGTAGTCAGGATTAGTGGTAAGAGACTGCCATCTAGTGGACAAATGGAGAAATGCAGGTTATAACCCACCTGGGCAGTCCCTGGACTGGATAGGCTGAGGGGAGATAGGAGCTAATGTAAATCTGGGATCTGGATGTAGAGGGAGTGCAGAGATACAATAGAGTAAGGGCTTGGCTGCTGGCTATTCAGGCAGGGGAGCACACTGAACACCTAATTGGGCCTAAAAAGCAATAAAATACACAAATTAGCAGCAGATGTACATACTTCCTTGAGTCCTTCTGGGATAAGCTGGTTCAGTACATAGACTTTACTTGGTTAAGCAGCAGGATGAACAGCTGGTAAAAATGGTTGGGCCAAGTGTTTAGCAGCAGATGTACATACTTCCTAGAGTCCTTCTGTGATAATTTGATTCAGTACAGAGTAATGTACTTGGTTAAGTGGCAGGTTGAACTGCTGGTAACAATGGTTGGGCCAAGTGTCCACCTGGACGTAACAAAGTGGGTAGTTCAGGATGGGACAGGGCAGTTCCTTGAGTCCTTCTGGGATAAGCTGGTTCAGTACATAGACTTTACTTGGTTAAGCAGCAGGATGAACAGCTGGTAAAAATGGTTGGGCCAAGTGTTTAGCAGCAGATGTACATACTTCCTAGAGTCCTTCTGTGATAATTTGATTCAGTACAGAGTAATGTACTTGGTTAAGTGGCAGGTTGAACTGCTGGTAACAATGGTTGGGCCAAGTGTCCACCTGGACGTAACAAAGTGGGTAGTTCAGGATGGGACAGGGCAGTTCCTTGAGTCCTTCTGGGATAAGCTGGTTCAGTACATAGACTTTACTTGGTTAAGCAGCAGGATGAACAGCTGGTAAAATGGTTGGGCCAAGTGTTTAGCAGCAGATGTACATATTTCCTAGAGTCCTTCTGTGATAATTTGATTCAGTACAGAGTAATGTACTTGGTTAAGTGGCAGGTTGAACTGCTGGTAACAATGGTTGGGCCAAGTGTCCACCTGGACGTAACAAAGTGGGTAGTTCAGGATGGGACAGGGCAGTTCCTTGAGTCCTTCTGGGATAAGCTGGTTCAGTACATAGACTTTACTTGGTTAAGCAGCAGGATGAACAGCTGGTAAAAATGGTTGGGCCAAGTGTTTAGCAGCAGATGTACATACTTCCTAGAGTCCTTCTGTGATAATTTGATTCAGTACAGAGTAATGTACTTGGTTAAGTGGCAGGTTGAACTGCTGGTAACAATGGTTGGGCCAAGTGTCCACCTGGACGTAACAAAGTGGGTAGTTCAGGATGGGACAGGGCAGTTCCTTGAGTCCTTCTGGGATAAGCTGGTTCAGTACATAGACTTTACTTGGTTAAGCAGCAGGATGAACAGCTGGTAAAAATGGTTGGGCCAAGTGTTTAGCAGCAGATGTACATACTTCCTAGAGTCCTTCTGTGATAATTTGATTCAGTACAGAGTAATGTACTTGGTTAAGTGGCAGGTTGAACTGCTGGTAACAATGGTTGGGCCAAGTGTCCACCTGGACGTAACAAAGTGGGTAGTTCAGGATGGGACAGGGCAGTAAAGGTGTAGACGCTCCGCCAAGAACGCACAGCAGCCGAACGTGAGCAGGGTTTAATATTGTACAGTATGTGGTGGTCATATTTGAGACTGTCATTTATTATAATTCCTAGAAGTTTACTGTGAGTTGCAGTTTCAATGACAGTATTTACTGACTTTATGGTAAAAGATTGCTTTTGATTTTGACAACTTTATAAGGTGAAAAGCATCAACTTAGTTTTCTTGGGGTTGAATAGGAGGTTTGATTCTTTGAGTCAGGTTTCTACAGAGGAGAAGGATTTTTGGGTAATGTCTTGGAGCTTATTTATTGTTGAGGCTGCATGCATTAATATTGAGTCACCTGCATACTGAACTAAACTAGCATGGTGAGTGGAGGTGTGGAGGTTATTAATAAATATATTAAACAGAAGAGGGCCCAGGACAGAGTCCTGAGGAACACCTGTAGTAACAGGTTGATAGGATGAGTAGGTTTGTTGCCATTTAACGGCTTGTTGCCTCCCAGATAGGTAACTAAGGAACCACAACCAGGAGTATTGTGAAAATCCTATTGAGGAGAATCAATCAAGCAGTTGTTGGTGCGCGACAGTATCAAATGCCTTTGACAAGTCTACGAACATGGTGGACAGACACAAGCAGACCATTGTGTCCATGTTGGTTTATTATACTGGTAAAATGAAGTAGAGCAGTAGTGGTGCTGTGCTGGGCCTAAAGCCAGGTTGTGTTTCTGAGAGCAGGTTATTTGAGGTTAGGTATTGCATTAGCTGCATATGGCTGCATTTCTCTAATATTTTGGAGAGAAGGGATAGAATCGCTAGTGGTCTGTAGTTATTAAACTCTGTGGATGTGCTGCCTTTGTGCAGTGGCAGGATGTAGGATTTTTTTCCACAGTGATGGGATGTATCTTTCTGCTGTGGATCTATTAATTAGTACGGACACAGGGAAGGCTATGACTTCTGCAGCCATTTTTAGGTAGTCTGATGGTAGTTGGTCTACAGCTACATAAGTAGTTTTTATTTAAGGAGCAACTTCCTTGTGAGTGAGATAGGTACTGGACTAAAACTGAAGAGCTGTGGGTGTTTTGATTGGACAGGGGTAGAGTGAAGGGGGCAGATGAGTTAGTGTCTGAGACAGAGATAATATTGATTGTATAAAGTAGGTATTAAACTGTGTGGGGACAGAGTTTGTTGTATTGTCGGTTTTTGGAGTGGGACTATGGCCTGTTTAGTTTGTCTTGTAGGATGTCATAGTATGTTTGTTTATCTCGTCTGACATGGAGATTTGCAAGGTTTCTAAGATGTTTAAATTGCTGGAGGGCATTTTGACTTCTATTTTTTATACCAGTTTTCCAGGCTTTATCCCTTTTTGTCATGATTTCTTTTTTGTTTCCTTTGTCAACCATGGTGCGGGGTTGGGCTTTACTCTTATTTCGTAGTGGTGCTAGATTGTTTAAGGTCTATAAGAATACATTATTAAAGTGTTCTACAGCAGTATTCAGTGGCATTGTTCTAAGTACATTCTGATTATATTTTTAGTGTTTCATTGCAAATATGATTATTACAATCGGTTGTATTTCGTATTTGATTATCGATGATGTTCATCTAGGTTAAGGCGAGTTCTAATGGCGTATGTTGGTATGTGGTCACTTATGCTATCTGAGAGGCAGCCTACTTTTGTCAGTTTGTCTGGTTTGTTTATAAGACTCCAGTCTAATGCTGAGCATCTCCCAGAAGTTTTATTGATTCTAGTAGGTGTGGTTATTACTTATCTGAAGTTGTACAAGTTTATGGATTCAGTGGGGGTAATGAAATTTATGAGTTAACAGTCTATATTTAAGTCTCCAAGTGTTATAGTTTCATGGTTTATTGTTGGTTGTCCAATACAGGATGCTTTCAGCAGTATTAGTATATAAATTGCTGGTATATAAATTGCTGTTAAACATATTTTTCCTGTTGTTGAATGTTAGGAGTGTTATTAATAGTTCAACATTGTTAAATTTGTGTATTTTCTGTGGAAATAAGGTAATGGTTAGGGAATTGTTATAGATTGCTATACCACCTGCATGCTGGTTTTTACTGTTATGCCCAAGTTTATTGTAACCTGGGGTAGGGTGCTCTCATTGTCCTTCATTTCTTTTTTTAACCAGGTTTTAGTAGCTATGACTACATCAGGAGTATATGTGGCAAAATAAGCGTGTTTGTCATGGATTTTATTGCACATACTTCTTAGGTTCATATTTAGTAAGGTGAGTTTGGATTCTGTTTTTTACTGAGATGTAGTAGGTGACTGGTTTATTTTGGGGTTCAAAGTGATGTCTTTATGAACAGGGGAACAAGGGTTGGAGTGAATATCTCCACTAATTTTTTGAATTGATGTTTTACAGAGGGAAGAGTGTCACCAGTTATATTTTGTTATTGGTTTGATATTTGACCATAGATATGGCTACTTAGTTTTTAGATATTTTAGAAAAATAAGTCAGATGTGTTTTGTTTGTAGAGATAGGGTGTTATGGAGAAAGCCAGGCTGGGTCGATGTTGATATTTTTTGTGAGGATTGGTTGAAGCCCTAAGTATTTGACAGAGTTGGATTTGAAAATTGGTGATAAAGGCTAGCAGAGTGAGGAGAAATAGTAAAGTAATCTGACTTGGGGACAGCTTATTTAACTCAAGTTTTATTTTTGTTGTAAATTAGGATAAAAATGTTAGGAGGGTAGTGGGTTGGTTGTAGAGATGTAATTTGATAGTTGTAGGAGACAAGGATTAAGACAATTTGTGAGAGAGTCTTGGGTAGGTTCATAGGTTGGTACTAGGCTATTGGCCTATACAAGTCTAGCCATAACAATTCCATGGCTATTTCTTCCCGCACTATTTACTTCCCTGGTAGTGTCACTTGTCTTGGTTTATAATTGAAGATGAACAGGCGGGTAGTTAGTTTGGGTGTACTTTCCTACAACGAAAATTCACTTTTTCGAAATGGGAAAGTACATCTCCACTTAAGCGAAAGTGCACTTTAACGAAAGTGCAGTTTCGCTTAAGCTCACTAGACCGAACCTACTGCACCACAATGTAGGACATTGAAAAATGGGCTATGTCCTTTACTGTGGTGCGATAGTCACGGACCTTAGGGTTAGGGCACAGGTCAGGGTAAGGGGATAGCCCTACTACTCTATCCCCTTACCCTAACCCGTGCCCTAACCCTAAGGACCGTGTCTATCGCACCACAGTGGAGTACATAGCCCGAGTTGGAATGTCTTCCACTGTGGTGTGCTAGTCACAGACCTTAGGGTTAGGGCACGGGTCAAGGTAAGGGGATAGCCCTACTAACTATTCCCTTACCCTGACCTGTGCCCTAACCCTAAGGTCCATGACTATCACACCACAGTGGAGGACATAGCCCGTTTTTCAATGTCCTACATTGGGGTGCGGTAGGTTCGGTCTAATGAGCTTAAGCGAAACTACACTTTCCTTAAAGTGCACTTTCGCTTAAGTGGGGATGTGCTTTCCCATTTCAAAAAAGTGAGTTTTCATTGTAGGAAAGTACACCCATTAGTTTATATGCTTCATTATTACATAGAAACACATCAGGGTGGATAACAGCAGTACAAAATTTAAACAAACTGATTAACTGACAGACTACACAGACATGCATGCTTACATCTCAACAGCTTGCTACAAAATGGCAGTCAGGCTCACATGTGCTCAGTATTTATACACTTGTGCAAGCCCATGGAAAGCTTCTTAAAGGTATACATACATACATACTAATCTACATCCTTCCTCTTTAATGAATTGCCCACAGTAAAATAACACTTAAATAAGAGATGCAATTACACAGACACTAAAAAATAAACACAACATTCATGTCCAATTTGCAGTGTGTCTAGAACATGGTCTGGAAATGCGACTTGATCTAGTGATATGACAATTAGATCTGGGTTTAGCAACAGGGAAAGTCATTGGTGAGCAACTTGCTTCAGGAGTTTTGAGATTCTTCTCTGGAACAGGAATATTTGCTGGAATGTCCTCTGGAACTGGAACACTGGATAACTCACTCTGCGATCTAAAGTATTTCTCACAGGCAAGATGCTGCAATGCAAGCTTGGATACTGGTACCAAATGTTTCCAATTCTGACTAAATTCCACTCCTTGTGATTCTACAATGTACAATCTCAGCTCTGGGCAAACACTTTTCATGACTCCGATCCAATCAAAACCTTTGGATGTCTGTATCCTCACTGTCTCCCCTTCTCGGAATGGATTGAGCTGGACTTGTCATAATAGGACTTCTGGAATAAGCACTTCTTTAACAGATGGGCTTTCACTGATTTGTTGTTCTTAACACATGGAACCAATAGGTTACTGCTGATTGGTAATGTGGTTCTGGTTTGTCTTGACAGAAGTCTCGGTGCAGGTGAACCAAGATGTTTATCATAAGGAATATTTCTGAGATTAAAGAGATTCAGGAAAACATTGCTATTGTCTCATTTTGACTTCTCTAGTAATTGTTTCGCAGTTTGAACTGCACGTTCTGCCAAACCATTTGATTGTGGTTACTCAGGGCTACTCATAACATAAATAAAGTCCCTCCACTCATCAGCAAATGTTTTTGAACTGCTGGCTTGTAAACTGTGTACCATTGTCAGAAAGAACTGTGTGTGGACTACCATGGACTGCAAAATGATGTTTCATCTTAGTAATGAGAGTACTGGATACTAGATTAGGAAGTAGGTCAATCTCAAACCAGTTTGAATAAGAGTCTACTAGCACCAAGTAATGTTGACCATTCCATTCAAAGATGTCTGCAGCTACTGTCTACGAAAGTAGTTCAGATGGAATCTGGTTTAGCTGAAGTGGTTCTTTCTGTTGATGTGGCTTTGTACTATTACATACAGAACAAGATGAAAGTACTCTCTGAATGTCCTTTGACATAAAAGGCCAAAATTCTAGTCCTCTTGCCCTTCTTTTGGTAGAATTGGCTCCTGGGTGGCCATGATGCAAAATTGTAATGTACTCTTGTTGCAAGGATTTTGGAACAATCAGTTTTGGACCTTTCATGATGATACTTGTCAGACAAAATCTCATCTCTGTAAGAAAAATATGGTTGCACTTCTATTTGTAAACAACATTGCTTTGAAGGCCATCCTCGACTGATAAAGTGGTTGAGCTTCTGAAGAATTGGATCTGAAGCTGTGTGACTTTTAAGCTCATCAAGACTTGTGGAAGAGAAATTTCTCACTTCCATGATGTTAAAATCAAGTTTCTCGTGTTCATGCTCTTCAGTGCTATTTTTGGGCGATCTGGATAAAGTATCAGCAAGATAAAGAAGTTTTCCTTTTGTGTAGACAAGATTGAAATTATACATTTTAAATTTCAACATCATGCATTGTAATTTGGCATGAGCTGTATGCATAGGCTTTCTCAAAATAGTGACTAGAAGTTGGTCAGTTTCGATTTGAATTGGGCAGCCATAAATATAATCATGGAACTTTGAATGCAAACACAATTGCCAAGAGTTCTTTCTGTGTCTGAACATACTGCATTTCAGTTTGTGTTAGAGTTCGGGATGCATAGGCTACTGGTTTACTCTCCTGAAGAATGACTGCACCAAGACCAAATTCCGAAGCATCACAAGAAAGAGTGACTGGTTTGGGAACATCATAGTAACTGAGAGTTGGTGGCCTGGCAATTCCTGTTTCAGGACATCAAAAGCTTTCTGGTGTTCTGACCATGCCCAGGATACAGTGGATATAAAAAGTTTGCACACCCCTGTTAAAATGCCATTTTTTGTGATATAAAAAAAAGAGACCACAATAAATAATTTCAAAACTTTTACCACCTTTAATGTGACCTATAACCTGTACAATTCAATTGAAAAACAGATCTGTTAGGGGAAAAGTATAAAAAAATAAAAAATGTACAATAAGCTTGTTGCGTAAGTGTGCACACCCTTAAACTAATACTTTGTTGAAGCACCATTTGATTTAATTACAGCATTCAGTCTTCTGGGTACACACCTGCCATCAATTAAAGAGACTCTGATTAATCCCAAATAAAGTTCATCTGTCCTAGTAGGATTTTCCTAACATTTACTCAGTTGCCTGCTACATTAAAAGCCATGGCTCACAGAGAGCTTACAAAGCATCAAAGGGATCTCATTGTTGAAAGGTATCAGTCAGGAGAAGGGTACAAAAAATTTCCACAGCATTGGATATACCATGGAACACAGTGAAGACAGTCATCAAAAAGTCGAGAAAATGTGGGACAGCAGTGACGTTGCAAAGAACTGGACGTCCCTCCAAAACTGATGAAAATAAAAGATGAAGACTGGTCGGTGAGGCTGCCAAGAGACCTACAGCAACACTGAAGGAGCCACAGCAATTTCTGGCAAGTACTAGTTGTGTACTATATGTGACAACAATCTCCTGTAGTATTCTACATATGTCTGGGCTATGGGGTAGGGTTACAAGACAGAAGCCTTTTCTTACACAGAAAAACATCCAGGCCCAGCTAAAATTTGCAAAACAATACATCAAGTCTCCCAAAAGCATGTGGGAAAATGTGTTATGGTCTGGTGAGACCAAGGTTGAACTTTCTGGCCACAATTCCAAAAGGTACGTTTGGTGCAAAAACAACACTTCGGATCACCAAAAGAACACCATCCCCATGGTGAAGCATGGTGGTGGCAGTATCATGCTTTGGGGTTGTTTTTCTTCAGCTGGAACTGGGGCTTTAGTCAAGGTGGAGGGGAATTATGAACAGTTAAAAATACCAGTCACTTTTGACCCAAAACCTTCAGGCGTCTGCTAGAAAACTGAAGATGAAGAGGAATTTCACCTTTCAAGCACGACAAGGACCCCAAGCATACATCCCAATTAACAAAAGAATGCCTTCACCAGAAGAAAATTAAAGTTTTGGAATAGCCCAGCCAGAACCAAGACCTAAATCCAATAGAAAATCTGTGGGATGACCTGAAGAGGGCTGTGCACAAGAGATGCCCTCGCAATCCGACAGATTTTGAGGACTTTTGCAAGGATGAGTGGGCAAATATTGCCAAGTCTAAATGTGCCATGCTGATAAACCCCTACTCAAGAAGACTGAATGCTGTAATTAAATCAACAGGTGCTTCAACAAGGTATTAGTTTTAGGGTGTGAACACTTATGCAACCAGCTTATGGTACTTTTTTTATTTTTATATTTTTTTCCCGTAGCAGATTTGTTTGTTTTTCAATTGAATTGTACAGGTTGTACGTCACATTAAAGGTGGGAAAAGTTTTGAAATGATTTATTGTGGTCACATTTTTTATATCAGAAAAACCTGGCATTTTAACAGGGGTGTGTAAACTTTTTATATCTACCGCACATCTTTTACGTGTCGAGACTGAGCAGTACTGATAGCTGGCTCAAGTCTGAAATGAACTTGCCTAGATAGTTAACCATGCCAAGAAAACATTGTAGGGATTGAACATTTTCTGGAGCTGGCATCTGAAGAATTGCTGTGCTTGGAAGGATCTGGTCATAAGACTGAACTAGTAAACAAAAAACAACTGACCGGCATAAGTAACTTCTTGTAGCCTAAATTTGCTCTTTCCAGAACTTTCTTGAGATTTCTGTCATGCTCAACTTCACCATTACCTCCTACTAAAATATCATCTACTATAATAGCACATGGATAACCAGAAAAAATGCTCCATTGTATGCTGGAAGACTTCAGTGGCATAATTTATCCCAAATGGCATTCTCAAAAATCTGTACCTGCCAAAAGGAGTACTGAAAGTGGTTAGAAATTAAGATTTTTAGTTAATCAAAATTTACCAAAATAAATTCTCTGCATCTAAAACAGAAAAAAACAGTGGCAGTTGACATAAGAGCTGCAACTTCTTCGATTGTACGCATTGGATGATTAGTGCTTTGTTCAACTCTCTGTGATCAATACATATTCTGATATCATCTGAGCTTTTCTTATGAGCTACCACTATGGAAGATATCCATTCAGTTGATTCATCAACTGGAGAAATCTCACCTTGCTGCACCATTTTATCTAGCTCAACTTTGACTGTTCTGCATAGCTACTGGAACTTTCCATGCTGGTCTGACAACTGGGCTGACTTCAGGATCCAGCTTCATTGAGTACCCATCTGTGAGTTTGCCTTGTTTGTTTCCGAAAAGATCAACATAGCTAGAGAAAATAGACTGGGCAAAATTAGAACAGTGGTATTTTAAGCTTACATGGTGGACTTCCTTATTAAATGAAAGTAGTCCCATTTTCAAACTGTCTAGTAATGAGTGTACTTGCTTTTTGACCACATAAAATTGCATGTCTTAGCTGATCCCAGCAGAGTAACACAAAAGCACTACCTCTGGGATGCGTATTATCACATCAAAATGGACAAATGCTCCAGGAGTCTTCTTCACTTCCGGCTAGGAGCCAATCATTACCAGTTCAGAGCCCTGCCATTCGGTCTCTCAACAGTTCCCAGAGTGTTCACGAAATGCCTAGCAGTGGTGACAGCTCATCTGAGACTTCAGGGATTCCATGTGTTTCCTTAGTTAGACGATTGGCTCCTCTCCTCCCTCACCAAGCGCCTAATGACCATGGTACTCTTCTACACTGTCTCACTGGCAGAGTTTCTAGTCATCACAGTGCACTGGGAAAAATCCAATCTTCATCCTACCCAACAATTGGAATTTATAGGAGCAGTATTCAATACTCAAACAAGCCTGGTTTCCCTTTCACCTCACAGGCTTCAGAGGTTAAGATTGCAGATGCAAGTGATACTCTATCAAAGAAAGGTGTCAGCAAGAGAAGTTCTCCAGGCTCTGGGGTCTATGGCTGCAGCCAGTCTGATTGTTCCTCTGGCAAGATTACATATGAGACTGTTACAATGGCTCCTTTTGTCCCAGTGGTTGGCAGATCTTCATCCTCTAGACTCATAGATCCTCATCACCAATTCCTGCAAGCAAGACCTTCTTTGGTGGATGCGGATAGATGAAATTCTTTGATGTCGCCCCATACAGATCCCTCAACCCAACACCATGGTGACCACGGATGCTTCCCTGATAGGGTGGGGGGGCACTTTCAGGGAAAGACAGTCCAAGGCACAACTTGCATATCAGTGTTCTGGAGTTGAGAGCAGTGCTGTTGGCATTGCAGGCACCACATCTGCTACTTCCATCGGGAACGATTATGATCCATTCAGACAATATGTCAGTAGTGTGGTACATAAGCAAACTAGGAGGGACCAGATCTTACCCCCTGTGTTGAGAGGCCATGAGAATTTGGCATTGGGCAATAGCTTCCAACCACTTTCTTATAGCAATGCATATCCAGGGGAGCTCCAAAGTGATTGCGGACAGGCTGAGCAGATGCATCCTCCTTCCACATGAGTGGTCTCTCAATCCGAATGTGACGGCAGAAATTTTCAGCCGTTGGGGCCAGCCTTGCTACAACCTTTTTGCTTCACCCTCAAACAAATGCAGCAGCTTCTTTGCCCTTTTTCCCCCAGAAGGGAAATCACCGAGAGACGTTTTGACTCACGATTGGCCCACTGGTCTCCTCTGTGCTTATCCTCCAATTCCCTTGATACCTCTATTGTTAAAGAAACAATTTGGTTGAGATGCAAGGTGATCCTCATTGCCCCATTCTGGCCTCGACAAGTGTGGTTCCCCTTTCTCCGGCCTCACCTGTTACAACCTCCATTGAACCTGGACACTCGTCAGTCCCTAATCTCTGACCCCCAAGGGTTGACTCCCCCAAATCTGTCCACTCTCAAGCTGACAGCTTGGTTTCTCCACTTCCGTTAATCACCAGGCAGGAATCCCTCTCCTCACCTGTTGGCGATATTATTCTGGCCTCCCATAAACCATCCACCAGAAAACTCTACAGAGATAAGTGGAAAAGGTTTGCTCTCCAGTCTAAAAAACAAATGCTAGACCCCTTCTCAACTCCTGCATCTGTTATACTTCAATACCTTTCTGAGTTTTTTGATAATGGAGTTTCAGCTTCCACTATTCGAGTCCACGTGGCAGCTATCTCCAATATTCATAATGGTCTAGAAGGCGTTCCAGTTATTTCCACCTGCATTTGCAAGGCCTTTCTCAAAGGAGTTTTCCATAGCAGACCCCCAATCAGGTGGCCTGTAGAGACATGGAATCTCTCTCTGGTATTACAGTCTCTTGCTTTATCCCCTTTTGAGCCTGCTGCAAAATGTGACCTTAAATTTCTTTCATGGAAATCTCTCTTTTTGGTGGCAGTCACATCAGCTACACAGATATCAGAATTACAAGCCTTATATATCAAGAGTCCGTATTTAATTTTTCATAAAGACAGAGTATCTCTTCGTACTAATCCTTCTTTTCTCCCCAAATTAATCTCTGATTTCTCTGTCAACCAGTCCATTGAGCTCCCAGTGGTTTTCCCAAATTATTCCAATAAAGGAGAATACTGTCTACACTCATTGGATGTACATAGACAATTGAGTTTTTACTTCGACAGGACAAAATCTTTCCGCAAGTCGGATCAACTTTTTATCTCCTTCTCTGGACCAAAAATGGGATTTGCCGTATCAAAAGTCACTTTATCAAAATGGCTCAGAGATTGTATCACTTTTTCATACTCACAAGCAAATGAACCTAAACCTGTTAATATCAAAGCGCATTCAACGAGAGCCATAGCAACTTCTGTTGCTTTTCATTCCAGAGCTTCCATGCATGACATTTACACAGCAGCTTTTTGGGCTAAACCCCATACTTTCAGCAAACATTACAAGTTGGACCTGGTCTCCAAGGGGAAGAGCGGCCTTCGTCACAATGGTTCTCAGGAAAGTTCTCCCATTAGGGCCACCCAGGTTTTCAAGTAGCTTGGGGATTCTGTCCCATCAGTGATGAATGGGAAGAAGAGAAACAATGTCAGATAAAAAAGTTATGTCTTACCATAACATTCCATCTGTGTTGTTGATCTTCCATTCATCACATCCCACCCTCCGTCTCCCACCAAAGGCTCTTGATGGATCTTATGGGTCCTTGTGGTGTTTTCAGGGTTTTTGTGAAGAAATGGTCTCTGCTTTACTTCTATATGTTGCATGCAGACTCGATCTGAGGTAACTGGGAGAAGGGCATTGTGGGTAGCAGTTTAGCTCGAGAGTTTTTGTTGTATGCGAGCTTGGTATTAGGCCGACTCGGTTCCAAGGGCTCGGAACTGAACCCATCAGTGATGAATGGAAGAAGATCAACAACACAGATGGAACGTTATGGTAAGACATAACTTCTTTTTTTCTGTAGACTGAATGTTTTGTATTTCAGCAGTATTATCGTTCCCAGTAATCTGTGTTATGTAACAAAGCAGTGTCCTGTCTAGTATATATTCTCTGTACATTATAGACACTAATCAGTTTATTTTTTCCCCTAGTTATTTGTTGTGAACTTTTCCCTTTCTTTCTCTTTTTTTTTTCTTCTACATGCCCTGAATCCTTGTATTCTGAATTCCAGAAATGTCATAAGTAGTGTCATATTTAAAAGGGGATGAGTGATCTGAATTGGCATGTCTGCATACCTAAGTCTACATAGAATGTGTAGTCATTCTGACTTCACCGTATCCCCGAACCTTACCTGGCATGATTGTAAATTCCAATATCGTCACCTCTGCTGTGAATTGATGATAATCACTTTCTAGCTTGATTGTCAGTCCTTATGAAGGGCAGGATGTAGGCTACTGGATACTCTTTCCATTGGCCTTGCTAAGACAGAAGGACTATTTCAGATATTTTTTATCTCAAGGTTTCCTGCCCTCTTTTCCATGTCATAATATTTATAAACTAGTTGTCCCTTGTCTGTAATCCTTTTCTTGAAGGAACATATTTGTCTTGTGATAGTTGATTGAACTCCTTCTAACCATTGATGATTAAATGAGCCAAACAAAACTTTTACCTTTTGGCTTATGTTCTTTTTTTATATTATTGCATAAAGGATGAAGTACTAATATTCCAAAAATCCTTTGGTTTACCTGTTGGAGCCCATTGAATAAACTCCAGAGGGTATTGCTATGACCGATTTGCAATCATCTTTTTCCTGTTGAAAAGTAGCTGTTATTCAGCTGTGAACTTGTAACAATGGACAGTCTAAGCTTCGCATCACACTTATGTTGGTGGTGGTATATCTCCCTCCCTCTGGTACATTGTTTGGTCTTGTCTGAGAGCCTTACTTATGTGACATGTTGTTGAATTCTAAGCCGACTGTCAAACTTTTTCTTGAGAGAAATTACCCTTTTAACATGAAGCCATGATCATGGATCTGGCACATCAATTGAGAGCTTTCTCTGCTTTGACTATCATGTGGTGACAGTAGCTAGAAAATCCTTCTACATTTTGCAAGTAATTGCCAAGGATATGTCGTCTAAAGTCAAGGAAGTCATTGTCCCCCTGTATTCTGCCCTGGTTAGAGCTGTTAATGCATATATGACCCTTTACCATTTATCTGGCTAGACATTTAAAAAAAAAAAAAAACACAGTAAAAAAGGGCATCTCTAGTCTTAAAAGTGTTGTCTGCCTGGAGAGACTGGAGTCATTTCTTTATACTTGGTGTTGTACAGACTGTTGAAGGGAGATTTGTACCTAGCTTACTGGGCTCATAAGGATCCGTATACTCTTGACCTCCTTTTCCTCTACAACTCATATTGTGTAGATAGCACCAGAACCCGAGGTCTAATCCTTCATCAGAAAATACAGCTAAATGGAGAAAAAGGTTCATCACCCAGTGCTTTCTCCTGCGCTGGAATGGAATCCCCCAGCAAATCAAAGAATAAAATTCTTTGTCATCCTTCAAAATAGTTTGGACAGTTGAATGGGTGCCCATAAATTTACACCAGAACTTACAGACATCACCCTTCTTGCTAAGAGTGATAGAGCCTGAGGGTGGTTATTGGCAAGGTGCACATGGCCTATGGTGTGACCTGCCTTATATATCATATGATCCTGTGAAAGCACTCCAAATAACAGGAACCACAAGGTGAAGAAGTCCTTGATTAAAAGGACAAAATTATTAAAGTTTTGGGTGATCCTGGTTTCTGTTCTGCAGAGTATTTTCTTAGGTTTATTTCGAGTTTTACAGTCCTGAACAGAGCAAGTGTTTTCCTGGGATTTTTTTTTAACAAAAGTCTTATGACTTGGCCTGCTGATAAGAGTTGTAGGACATGAAATCTACTGATAAAGTCTTCATTTGTACTGGCATTCACAGTATAATCTGACATGGAAAGCCGTTTTCTTGTAAACTGTCATGCAATTGAGCAGAGCTTCAGGTTGTTGTGTATTGTGAGCCTTATTCGATTTTTCAGAAGGATGCAGTGGCTGTTTCTGCCAATTCATTCTTAATTTCCAGTGTTATGGTAGACATTATATAAAGTTGTACATTATTCTAAGTCATAAGATCCCACTCCTTTCCTTCATCAGAAGAATGTAGAAGAACAAAGCTTGTATAAGGTGGTTCTAAGATATCAGTTATTTGCCTGCATGTCTAGAACTAAACATATCGGGAAATTTGATGTACCTTTCTTCTCTTTTACTTCTAAATGATTTATTTTATCTGTAAGAAAGCCAACTGTTTTTGGCTGAATAGCTGCTTCATGAATGTTGTTATGAGTCTAGTGATATGTGTCCTCAAATTGTTATTAGAGTGCATTCAGCTAGAGCAATTGTAGTTTCCACAGACTTTTTCCATAAGTAAGTTTTGAATCTTAAAGCAGAGCTGCTTCTTGGTCCATAGTTCACATGTTTACCATGCTCTGGAAGTCAGGTATGGTCTCCAAAGCCACTGATAGACTGCTATGGCAATGGCCTAAAGCATACTTGTTAGAATCTCTACAGGGTAGAGATACATAAGTTCATATTCTGTCTTTTCAGCATGGTGATGCACAAAATATTTTATTTTCTCTGACATCTTTGTGAGGTGCTTATAATAACATTGGATTGACAGAAGTACCTCTGACTTCACAGTGGTATTTCGCCCTCTGTCATGCTTACACCATACTTTCTTTGTTGAAGTTTTTAGTTTAATATCATTACTCCTGACACTGAGTTGGCATTAGAATCTGCTGAATGCGATACGTGGCCTTTCCAAGCATCATATGATAGATTATCTGTGGTCTGGTCTGTTGAGCATAGGTCTCAGAGTTTACATCATTTTTCCACATTGCAATCAGTTGCAGAGTTCAAGGCTTTGAACACAGCTAGTAAAATATTATTTTTTCCTCTACCACTCTTGGGTGCAGACATTTGTCCTCTTTTATGGACTAGACTGTGGCAAGCTCACAGAATTCTATGATTTTGGGATCAAGAAGTCTCTGTATAAGACCCTTCCAGCAGGTTCCTTGGTGGCCGGTATTGTTCCTACAGTAACTTTGTGCCAGTGCTATGGCATCTCAGGCTGTCTTTCTTCAGCAAGGAGCGAAGAGGTAATTTTGATCACTCCTTTTTTTGGAGCAAAGTCCTTTTTGGTTAGGCCTTAGAGGATATTATTGAAAGTGTTCAGATCAGGAAGTCTGTGATTACTGCAGTGGAGGATATCTTTACCCCTCTTGAGTTCTTGTTTCTCTCTCTTATAGGCTTCTCAACACCCAGGAATAAACTGTCTCACAGACTGAGAAAAGAAATCAAATAGCAGTCTGTCTTTTCTGTTTTCATTGGTTAGAAAGATTCTTATATGCATTTTCACTTTTTGCTTAGATTTTGCTCCTAATAGCGAAATTCAGAGAAGAAAATACAGAATGCATCCTCTTTATTCATCGTTGGTCACAAACAGGATGGTTTCAGGCTTCAGGTTCCAGGATGTTTGTGAAACTTTTCCAGTGCAAGCCAAAGGAGTTTCTACTTGTGTTGGGTGGCAGTTATTGCCACTTTTGGTACCGTCTATTCTTAGATCCCTTTCTTCTGTTAGGCCTCCCTATAAAGGGCTAGGAGATGATTTAAGGTTGCAGTAAAACTTTCTACTTTTCAGACATAATCAGAAAAGTTCAAGAAGTTCTTTGTCTGGACCAGGAAGTGTCCTGTCTTGCTGCATTTATTGTACTTTCTAGGTGATGCATTATCTATTTCAGACAACTGTTGGATTTGGATCATAGTTATTTCCATGGTCTGGGTGAGTGTTTGCACTACGTCACAGTTGTGCTTCGTCAGTGAAGACTCTGGTCGGCATGCTTTCCAAGTCGGTAATAACAAAATACAAAATGTGTGTGATTCATGTTGTATTTTGTATTTACCTCGGTATGGTGATACCATGCTTTAACTTTCTGAAAGAACATTTTGTAAAAGAATTCCTCATTTCAGGGAATACTGTTACTGTGATAGTCTGGTTAGAGTGAACTTTTATAATATTGCTTACATACTGATAAGAAGTGAGCTCTGCACAGCGTGCAGAGTGTTTAGGGACATCACTTTACAGTCACTTTTAGGGATAAACATGATGCTAAAAGTACCAGGTACTATGATTTTACATTTGTTGCCACTCCAAGTAAAACATACAAAAGAGACAGATTTATTTCACAAGATATAGGTTGTCCTGTGAACCTGCTTACCAGTAGACTATAAGCAATGTTGAAACCTAACACATTTTAAAGAAAAGGTTAACTTTTGAGCCGGCCATAGAAAATACATGGGTTCTTTGAAACTGTTTGCATTCCTTGATGGCCTATTGGTCAGAATACAGTAATATCTAGAATGTATGAACGTATTTTAGTGCATTGTGATATGATGATTAGGAGACCTTATGACCCAGCACAGGATAGTCATGTAGTTATTTGGGAGGGTTCTTCGTCTTTACTTGCTTTTGAAGAAGCCTTCTTTTCCTTGAAGCCTGAATGTTATGACTTATAGGCTTGTACACTTGCTAACACTCCTTTTGATTTAACTAGTTTAGAGGATTTGCCTTTTGAAGAACCTTTCTTAGTCCTTGAGATTGATTGTGCTCCTCAGAAGTAAGTAACATTTCTTGTTTAAAACTTTCCCTAAAAGTGTTCTGTTTTACTGCTCAACTTCAAGATGGATAGTGTTTGTTATACACTTAACATGGCTTGCCAGCATTATCTGTAGAGGGTCCATGAGATCAAAGGCTCTTGTACCATCTGCATATCTCCTTTGCTCCAGCTAAGGAAAACAATATCTAAGTTTTATCCAGCTGTCAAAATTAGTGGCCTGTGCAGTAAACTGAATCTTAAAAATGGGTCCGTATTTACATTGAATTAATAGGGTAATACATCTGGCAGAAAAGGATGATTCATTTGAAAGTTATTTTGTAACGCAGAGAATTATAATCAGGTCACCAATCATAACCCGTTTATTATGTGTTTGAGACATTGATACAAAGATATTTTCATAGAGGATGAAGTTTGAGAGGTGAGTCTCGTCATCCATGTCGAGGACACATAATTTAGTGTTATTATCGGAGACCCGATCATAAGTCTTTTTAGTGCATGAAGTTTTATCAGCTCCATGTACTACTAGTTACAGTAAAAAAGAAAAAAAAAGTGCCAAGTGTTTTGCTGGCTTTCCAGGCAGTAAAACACTTAGCAAGTGTTATCAGAAGGGCAGTGTAATGCACACTCTGTTACGTTTACACTCACCTTGCTGTGCCTCATCCAGATTTTTGCAGACTGTCCAGAGTTTTGCCTTATTTGTTTGGTCTGTTCCTCATAAAGTCCGTGGTTTTCAGACAACTCACCGAGGATTGAAGTCACTGAACAGTGACATGCATTTGATTTGCAGACTTCATATCCTTCAGAGAAAATATAGGCAGACACACACATACTGCTATTTTAGCTGCTTTCTAAGTTTGTAAGAGGAAGGGGCACATTTATTATTATGGACAGCAGGCAGAACCAAATCTTTTATTCTGCTGCTGCCATTTACTAGTCAGTATTGGCAGATTTTACTGCCTAGTGCAAGACTCGACCTTAACAACCTAAGCAGGACATGCTTAACATTTGTTGGTTGACTCCATCTCAAACATCATGGGAGAATTTTAGGACCTTAACGATTAAACACATTTTAGCCCACAAATATGCAATTAATAATCAAAATAAAAACCCTGGTAATTTAAAACTATGGGAACGAATTTTCAATATTATATTAGCTTAAAACATGCAGTCTGAACTATATCTTTATTGTTCATATTATATAATATAATTGTACCTGGAATTGTATTACTGCAAAATAACTCACCTAGGGAAAATAATTTTTATTTCCACAGTTATGGAAAATATGGAAGCATTCATGTATATAGTGTATATATGTTGTTAGAATGTTATTAGAAGCTTGTTTGAAAATTACCTGTATTTTCCCTTTGTAAAATGTTTTGTATAAATAAGAAGAAAAATAATAAAGAATGATTATTGAAAAAAAAGTCAGGTCTCACACCACGGTAGCACATAACTGATTTGTCTTTTTATGAATATCTTAGTGTGATCACAGTGTTACAAGCACTACAAAAATGTAATATACAATGGCAAGAGCTACTCTGAGTTATCAGCAACATGAAACTCACAGAGTAGAACCTAAAATGTGGAGCATATGGGTAATAAAAATATACATACAGCAAATTTAGTCATAAATCTCTACTTGGATGCAGAGGCATGCAAGCATAACTGATAGTCATGCTATTTGAATGCATTTTGTACAGAAAGTTTCACATACAGATGATATTTTGCTTTCATCTGTTCTGTTACAACAGCAGGTCTCAGTTCAAGACACCAAAATTATCTACAGGAAGATTGTGATTTCAGGAAGATTTATGACAGTCCTGTTTGGTAGACATGTTGATTATGAATTCTGTAGTAGTTTAAAGTACTCTGGTGTTTGATGGTATGTAGCAGAATATGTGGTAAAAGGGGATGTTGTGTTATGAGAGAGATTAAGAATTCTTGTCTTAAAACAGACAGTATGCACTGTGTCCATCAGTTCTTGAATGCAGCCATTACATGAAACCTTCAAAGACTGCTACAACACGTGTTATACACTGTATGCTTTTTTGCCATGCTAATCTGCCTTTGGCCTAGGTTGTGGCTGGAAGGGCTCTTACATTGGTTTATTAACTCTGTTAACGAATGTATAATAAAATTAAATAAATATCATCCTGATATAACTTGCATACTTTGAACTATGTTGTAAATATTTATTCCTGATTTGTTAATTTAATTTGGAATGTTAAATGCGTATTCCTTCATTAAATGCGTATTCCTTCATTTTATGTCCTTAACAGGCCTCCTTACTGCTTCCTCTTAGCAAGACTTCATTTTACAGAACTGTCAATAAAATAATACTTGGAATTTTACAATATAAGCAGTCTTATTTCTTTAATAGGTTAAAGCATTTCTTCAACCTCCAATGGAAGGAATTGTATTGGAAACGTATGGAAGTGGCAATGCACCAGACCAAAGATCAGATCTACTTGAGGAGATTAAGAAGGCTACAAAAAGAGGAACCTTTATTATTAATTGTACCCAATGCTTACGAGGTAGTGTTACGGAATCGTATGCTACTGGAAAGGTTTGTATTTAACCTATTGTTGAAAAATAGAACACGTTCTTTCTTTTCTTTTCTTACAAAGTACACAGTTGCTGATTAGACATTTTGTAATATGTTTTTTCAGGTACAGAAGCTTTTCTTGTCCCTGCCAAGATACCTCATACTTCTTTCTGCCTTACATATATTATGCAAGGGACAATGTTATCGATATTTTATTTGAGTTTAGAAGTTTTATCTTAACTAATTGTGAATCTATTTAGTGTAAGTATGTAAGCATTTAGAAAGTGTGGTCCTTGGGAGTGTAGTTATGAGGGGTTGCTCCTCCAGGCTCTATGTGACACAGTACAATTTCATTAATTTATTCATTTCATTTGTGATACTCATTATCCATTTCATGATCGCAAGCTCTCATTGAGTTTAAGGCAGAGAAGCACTTAATGGTTATGACTCCAGTCTATCACAGGGTACACGCACACCTCTGGCAAATTTTGAAGATTCACACACCTCTGGCAAATTTTGAAAATTGACAGTTCCTGTACAGCAAGCATTTGGGATATGGGGGGTGGGGCAGATTATCTGATGAAACACACATGAACATAGGGAGGACATGCAGACTTAACACAGAATGCACCCCATCCAGAAATCAAACTGGAGAACCAAGCCCTGTGAGGCATTGTTGTTAACCACTATGCCATTATGCAACCCTCATACTACAAATGCCTTATGTTAAAGGCATCTGTTGTACAGATTTTGAGGTATGTTTAGGATTTTGACTGACTTTTTTATAACTTGTAATTAGGGCTCATGCTTCTTGCACTTTCTCAACCTGATAAAAATTACCTGGCACATCAAAAATTCAGGATCAGAGTTGACAGTATTGTTTTTACTCTGTTGCACTGTTCAAGGAGGCAGAACTATACCCTTGAGTATCTCCTTGGATCACCCCTTTTCACTGTGTACATACATGCCTTGCAAATGTTCTGCTTCATACAGTGTGTTACTGATGACCTAAAAAAAAAAAGCACAAATGGAAATATTTGTGGCAGACTTGGTTATGCCAAGGTTTAGAGGATGATGAGGCTCAACAACTAATAGATAAGGTAGGAGGAGAAGAGATGAAAACGGTAGTGTATAATCAATCAGCAGGGAAGTCTTCAGGAACAGATAGTATTCTTCTAGAAGTTAGGAAGGGAGAAAGAGATAAAGATCTGGAAAATTTTGTGTAATGCTAAGCACCAGTGTGTTGGAAGAAAGCTGTGGCGGCCATTTTACCCAGTGAGGGTAAAGACCCATCAGACCCAGGCACATTTAAATCATGATTGTAAAGTGCTTCTCTATACTAGCTAAAAGAATGGCACAAGTGTTGGAAAAATTGATAGAGATCAATCAGTGTGGCTTTGTGGAGGGTAGACACACTTTTTACAATATTAATAGGGCAATGATGGCCCAGAGGGAGCGGAATTTAAGAAAATACTGCTGTTTTTGGTGGCCCTTGATGCAGAGAGGGCTTTTGACAGAGTAAGCTGGGATTGTATGAATAGGGCAATGGAAGCATTTGATATAATATTAGGGGTAATTAGGAGTATATATGTAAAGGATCAGAGGCAAAGATTGAAGTAGGAGAGTTCCTCTCCTATAAGTTTTGTTTGAACAGAAGAGCCAGGCAGGAGAGTCCTCTTTCCCCTTTGTTTCGGTTATATTTAGAGCCATTGGTGAAGAAACTAAAGGACTCAGAAATTCAAGTTTATAGTTGGTATGGTAATAAAGAAAAGTTGTCTTTATTTACAGATGATATTATTTTGTACTTGATAAATCCAGAAAAGGACATTTCAATACTGCGGGACATTTTAAGACCATTTTAAGTCTTTTCAGGATATAAAATTAACAACAAAGGCTATAGCCATACATTACGTACCCATATGCAAAAATTGGTTCAACAGTACTCATATTTATGGAGCATGATAAGTATTTAGGAGTATAGATTAAAAATAATTCTGTTTTGGCAGGTAAGAATATATGGGAAAAGACTAAAAGATAATACAAAAACAGAGACTCTGGAAGCTGTTGTTTATGGATATAGATAATAAGATACAAGCAGTGAAAATGTTTTAGTCCCATTAGTTTTGTATACAGGTCATGCATATTTTTATCAACCAGAGGAGAATTTGCGGACATAGTAAAGAGGTGAATTAATTTATTGGTGAGGGGAAGAGGACAAGAGTTAAGTGGGGTAAGCTGAATCTCACAATAGAACAAGCTGGTTTAGGATTACTTGATATGAACGGATAATTTATGTTTGTAATTCAAAGTGGAAAGGGATGGTGATGCAGTGGGGGACGGTTCAGGAAATAAGGATAGAGTGGGATTTTGGATGCAGATCCTTGAAGAATATAACAATAGCCGTACAGAATATTATATTCCTAAAGTTGCACAAAGTATTTTAAGAACTAAGCCAACACAGGAATGGAGAAGGGAAATGTTGCCAGTAGGGATGATGGCAAGTAGGCATACAGAAAATATGTAAGAGGGGACTGGAATTTACTGAAGAAAAACTGGCAAAGGAGCCAAGGTATTGGGAGCAAATAACAAGAGCATGAAAGGTAATAGAGGTGGATGAAGCCAAGAAGTTGTTTGGGACTGCAGGTTAGAGACTGTCTTCCCTACCAGGAATTGATATTGGAATATAGGAAAAAGAAAGGGATAGTGGATTCCTAAGTGAAGGACCTGCTCTGGTAGAGTTTTTAGGTGAATCTAGAACAGAAGCTGAAGAAAAAGGAGATAATAAGTAAAGCATATAAAATAATGCATGATAACTGTAAGAATTAATAAGAGGAGATAAAAAAGCAGTTTACACTGGAACAAAGGAAGGATGTATGTATTGGCTCCAAAGTATGCACGAGAGTCCAAAAGGCTTAGGAATTTTGCTTGGAAGCATTTGCATTGGTCTTTTTATAACCCCAAGCACACTTTGTAGAATTTTTGCCTCAGGCAGAATGCAAATGTTGGATGTGCCATGGGGAAGGAGGAGGTAACTGGGAACATGTTTTTTAGGAGTGTAATGTGGTTGGCAGATTTTAAAAATTCCTTACAGAATGTTCTGACAGAAATATTTGGTGAGCAAATGGTTGTAATTAAGTAAGTTATTCTTTTGAGGTAGGACACAGAATCTGAATTGCTTAGACACAGTTGGGTCTTATTAATTTTAATTCTGTTGGCTGTCAAAAAAAAAAATCAATTGATAAAAAATGGAAATCAAACTCTGTCAACTGTATTTCAAGCATTGAATATTACAAAAGAGATAAAACAACTGGAAATAGGATCTTCAGTAATGCCATCCATCATGGACTTCAGACCTATTTGTAAACCACGGATTCTATTCTTCCTGTCTGACCTTTCCTTCTGATTCTGTCAGGCTGCTTGTCTGGTCTGAGCCGGCAAAAGGGCTCCTGCCTTGAGCTTAAAATTGTTCTGCTATAACCACCAATGCCAGTAAATACCTCAGATCTCACTTGACACCTTTGTGATCAGATGCAGGTCTCATTGGCTAAAGCTAAGTGTTGAACCTCTTCAATTCTAAGTTATTTAGGATATCTGGGATAATTTGTCTCTCAGTTTCTTTTAGTTCTTACTATTAATTGTTTTCAGTTTCTCATAACTTTATTTTTTCTGTTGCATAAGCGTCTGGCCTTCAGATGCTCCATCTTCGTGCTTGAAAAAAAAATAAAGTTCTGTAGTTGTAGAGAGTCAATTTAAAAGTGTAGCGTATGTGCATGTGTGTAAAATGTGTTGAGTGACAGAAGATTTATATTTTCTGTTTATGTTCTTGCTGTTCTCTTTTTGTTGGTAACTTTTCTTAATGGTGAAGGAGAAGAGCTTCTACAAATGCACCAAATGTAGGCATAAAATTCTCCCGCAAGGCACGAGTTGTATGCTGTGTGTCTAGGGGTGGAACATTTATCATTGAGATATTCATTTCAGTTCACAAGCATTATCCAGATGGAGAAGAAAGTTCGTTTTGATGGATTTGTTGCCTCTGACCATGAGGCAGACAAATCTAGGAAAGACAAAGAGATAAAGTTAGAGGAAAAACAAAATGTAAGGAAAAGGACAACGATTAGCTGAGAAAGAAGACCAATGAAGCCAATACCCCATTGGAGTCAGATTTACAGAGATTGGAGTCAACCTATTCATTGATGCTTTCCAAACCTTTTACTTCAGCTATAACTGTTTCAGATCTGGTAGTGATACCAGACAGGTCGGTGAAACCGAGAGGTAATTTCCCACTTCCTTTCTCCACCGCTATCTACTTCATTTTATTCTTTTAGGTTCATCTGGAACACTTCCTTTGCGCATTGTGAACATATCATAAAGGGCTTTTTGAAACCCCAGCTTGAGATGAGTGTTCTGCCATCCCGCTCTGTCGTGAGGGTTGAACGGGCTTGTCCTCCTTCCCCGTACTACTTTCTTCACCAGTCCACATTTCAGCAGCAGTATCCCTTGAGATGACACACCATCCAGAGTCTGCTTGCTCCGGGCTGACTGGTCCTTTGATTTCGACCCCCAGGATTCCAGATCTGACATAGTTCACGTCAAGGCCTTTAGAGCTGAGTGGGTCTCTGGACCTATGCTTCAGTGCTGATTCTTCAGTACCATCCTTTGAGCCATTTCTCATGTCCCCCTTTTGAATGTAGGAGGCTTCGACCATTGAGTTGTCTGTAATCATAACCTCCTCAAAGCCTTCCACTGTGTCATTCTCAAGGTTGCCTTTCTGGGTGCTCCTCACTTCTTCCTTGGGAAGAGTGGCACAGACACTCGGCAGGGGTCTGGCAGATGTGGGATTGGCTTTCAAGGTTTGGGGAGAGTTATAGCTTCTTCTCAGAGAACAGGTTTGCCGTCCTTTTTGGCATCAGTTCCTCTCAAGCATACCTGTCCTTCTATGGCTCAGCCACTCTATGCTTCTCAGGGTCAGAGACCAGGAAATGTGAAATTGAACTCTCCCCCACCTGACATTCCAATAAAGAGGACAAACAAGAGGAGGCATATTGACTCCTGTACGTAGTCTGTCACTTCAGATACCAATTAAGATGAGTGAGAGAATTCCCTGCAGTCCCCATCAAAAGACCCCACATTTCATGAGATCCTGAAATTAATCCCTCTGAGGGGATCTCAGCCAAGAGACCTGCCCTGTTAGGACGAAGAAGTCATTTTTGAGGGCTGTCACCCAGCACCCTCTACTTATTGGTTGTCACCTCCTGCAGACTGCCTTATTGATTTGGCTGATAGGAGGGCATGGCAGGAGATAGACTTTTCAGAATATATTCACCACGAACAATAAAAAGTATTCGGACCTTACCAAGGACATAGATTTCTGGGTCAAAATTCCCAAGGTTATCTCTGTCATTGTGGCTGCTGTGACAGAGTAGGAGCTGACAGACTATACAGCCATTATCCATCCATCCATAGGAAATATTGGGATTTGGATAGAATGGGGAAGTGAGAGTATACCTCAGTCACCTTCGTTGTCAGAGCTTTGAACTGCATCACCCACATGAATCACTTTCAAAGGATCTAGCTGAACAAGCTTTGGCCTCTTTGAAGAAGCCATCCACTCCTAATTCTAGGAAACAGTTAAACACCAGGATACTATGTTAAATTTCATAAATCTGTTGTGGTTCATGAACAGTGTAATCAGTGGAGCAGGCCATGCCATGGACCCCCAAGCATTACTATGAGGCATTGTGCATGGCTTTCTCTTAGTGACATTGTGACTTTAAAGTGACCTTTACTAATGCCCCAAATGATGGAGCATCCCTGTTTGGTCATCAGGTTAAAGAGAAGCTGCGGAAGTGTGAAGAAGGTGGGAAGACTTTTTTCTGTAGGAGTCAGATTTGAAACCCCAAAAAGATCTTAACAGGAACTGAGAGGTCCAAGTCTATATGGTGTAGGAAAACCTGGTGTCAACCCTGTGATTCTACCCTGTAAGGGGTGGTCATGACAGAAGTGACCTCTTTAGTGAACATAGACCCAGAGGTTCAAGTGGTTTGCAAAACTAGGGTTATCATGGTCCCTCCTCCAGCAGGCAAACTAACCACCCCTGAAGGGTTGACAAACTGCTCACCTGTACAGGCAGTTGGAAGTCATTTATCCTTCCACTCCCCAATGTGAATGGTCAACATGCAGGACTCATTGGTAAGAAGGATACTATCTAGAGACTACACTATTCAGTTTTTCTTCCCACCACTTCTACCATGTCAGTTGTTTCCAGATGTCCCACCCTATCAACTAAATATGGCCAAAAGAGAACTTCTGTCTCTTCTAGAAAAAAAAAAGAGATAGCCAGGAGATCTCACTAGATCCAAGAGAGTCAGGTTATTATTTGAGATTTTTTTAGTTTTAAAGAAAAACAGACACCTTAAGACAGTTTTGGTTCTCAGTGTCTTAAACACATATGTGAAGAAGACCCCTTTCAGAATCGGCATGGTGCAAGCAATTCTGTTTTGTCTTTAGGCAGGTGATTCAATGTGCTATTGTGGTCTCCAGGATGCAAACCTTCATGTTAAGATAGCCAAAGCTTCCAGAAGATGCTTACATTTCTGTCTTGGGGGCCAGTGCCTTTCAGTTCATGACCCTGCCCCTTTGGTCTCATCACAGACCCCAAGGTAATCATCAAGTGTAAAGCCATGGTCACCCGTCTGTGACTTGAAAGGTTTTGTGTGTTTCCGTACCTAGATGACTGGCTCTTTGCAGCCCCAATGGGAGAGTGTTTGCTTGAGGCCAGAGAATACTGTTGCAGCTCTGTCTGTTCTTGAGCATTTCTATAAATTATGAAAAATCAAGTCTCTAACCAGCTCAAGTGATTCAGTCCATAGCATACCACTTGGACACAACAGTTGCAGTATTATATCCCTCTCTTTACTACTCTTCTTTTTATCTAGTACATAGTCTCCCTTCCTTTGGACAAAATTCAAGTCTAAAGAACTGTAGTCAGACTCTTCTTCACTTCAAGTCTCTGCCAGAGATCCTAGTTCTTTGGGTCCTTGGTTTCTTGACATCTTCAAGTCTAATGGTGCATTTCACAAGACTTCAGCTGAGGATTCTTTGATGGCTTCTCAAAGCACAATAGTCGCAACTTTTGGAACTGTTCATGCAAAGATCATTTACAGTATTGGCTGACGTCTCTCTTCATTCTTTCAGGAAAACCATTCATAATGCCTTTCTAATAACATTGCTAACTATAGATGCCTACTCCCTGGGGTGGAGGGCATGTACATGGGAGGATGGTCCAAAATGTTTGGAGTCAACACCTTTCCATTCTTCACATTATTATCTTTGAGATGAGGGTAATCCTACTTTTATTGCAGGGACTACAAAACGTCTTGCTTCCAGTGGTGATTTCTGACCAGACCATCAACATGACTGTTCTATACATCAACAAGCAGGGAGGAATCAGATTCTGCTCCTTATGCTGAGAAGCTAACACATATTCTAGGGAGGACCAACTGCCTTGCCAAGCAGGCTCAATGACTCATTTTTGATACCTCAGTAGCGGTCTCTCAATTCAGTGGTTGCTCAACAAATTTTCAACTGTTGAGGCCAGCCTTGCTACAAACTCTTTGCATCCCTGACCAATACAAAGTGCAGCAACTTTTTTTCCCCTGATCCCTAAAGGGACAGTCAACAATGGGTTCACTAGGAGGACAGTGGCCTGACAGGGTTCTCTTTGCGTTTTCTTCCTTCCCCCTCATGTCAATATTTCTACAGCAAGCAAGCTGCAAAGCCGCCATGATCCTCATTGCACCATACTGGCCTAGGCAAGTTTGGATTCTCCTGCTGAAACCTCATATTTCGGCCCCCATGGCTTCTAGATTCCAGGTAAGATCTCCTCTGCCATCCTTCTGGATTGCCTCACATGGACCTCCACAATCTGAAATTGACTGCTTGGTTTCTCCAAATACAGTAAAGGCCAGGGGCCCTTTGTCATCTGCTGAAGTTGGCTGCATTATTTCTGCATCTCAAAAGGAAACCATGCAAAAAACAACAAAAGGATGTCTTCCACTGTTTGGAAGATCTCCCAAGGAGTAGACCTTGCCAGTACCTTGGTTCAGGACATACACTCCTTTCTTGCATGTTTTAGTCAGTTGTACTAGGATATCAACCCAGTTTTGTCATTGAGCACATACTCTGGTATGTTAGAAAGGAGGTAGCTAAGGGTTATGTGTTTGTGGGGGAATATTTTAGTTTGGGATTAGTTAACTTACTGTCAGCCTCTGTTCATCAGAGACATGGGGTCAGACCAAGGATGAATTTTCAATTTCCCATTCAATGATCCAGGTTTCTCTTGAAAAAGATCAGGGATGAACTCTGCATCATGTACATGGGGAGCCTGCTCCCTAGTGCAGGTATCCTTTGAAATACATTTCTGTCTCTCCAGCATGTTTTATTTATGTTGCAGGCAAAGTTCAGGTCCTTGGATCTGCATTTCCCAGTGCTCTTCATTTTGTGGATGTGCAAGAGGTCCATCAGAGCTGGGTGTGAGGATGCCTTATATGCCAGGCAAAGATCACCTATCAGTAACTTGTAAGAGACTGAATAAAGAGATAGGGCCTTAAGGCAGTCTGTGTAGGACAGGGTATTCATACCTTAGATTCTCCAGGTGAGAAACCTTTGAGGGCATTCCAGCTGTTTCAGGTGCCAGGCTAAGTACATGCCAAAGAGAGCACTGTATTTGATGATGGGTGTGATAATGGCTAAGTAGAGTGGTACTCTAACTTCCTTGGACCTGGATGCCATACCCTTGTTTATGAGTTGGTTCTTACTGTCTTGGCTGCATGTTATTCGAAGGCCAAATGACTATAAACGTATGTTACCAAATCTCTAACTACTGGGTCAACTCATAGGGCTGTTTGGTCAATGGAATAATTAGCTTGGGTGGATGACTTCCCAAAGGGCACTGTAATACAAGCGGCAGTTTTTCTGCTGTCAAAGTTCAGTTAGGTGCCCTATTGAATTTTCATAAGGGTGTGGATTCCCACTGTTGGTCTTTTCTAAAGAGAATATTTGTTCTCCGTCCTCCGATCAGGGAAACTGTTTCTCATTGGGATCTTAATTTTGTCCTGAAAGTGCTACCTAAAGCTTCTATTTAACCAGTATCTTCTGCCCCACTGAAATTTCTTTCATGCACTATGTTCCTAGTAGCAATTACTTCAGCTGGAGAGGAGTTTCAGAGCTACAGATCTCATCCTCTATCATACCATATTTGTTTTTTCCCCACAAGGCTAATGTATCATTACACGCAGACTCTTTCTTTGCTCTCAAGGAGGCATCCTACTTGAACTTAATCCACCCTATTCATTTAATAGTATTTCTTTCCAAACCCTGCCACCAAAAGCAAATACAGTCTTCATACCTTTGAATATTCATGGATAATTAAGATTATACCCTCACAGAACCAAACCATTCAGGAAGAGTTTTTTTTAAGCACCTTAAGACACAGGCAAATATACATTTATAAAACAGAAGATAAATGGTGTTAACATGTTCACAGTAGTTACAAACATTATACATCGCATGCATGCCGTTATACAATTATTCATGAGGGATTCTTAAGTTTTTTGTTTCCTTGGCCATAAACGGACTAGTTACTGAACTTCCAAAAGTATAATTTTCCAGGTGGTCTCTGATTGTGTTTTCATTTATCTGTTCCATGCATAATTGACTGCTACCATGCAAACCAAAGCTTCTTCTACTAGGTTTGTATGCACTTCTTCAGCCTTCTTTAGAAATTCCTCAGTTGATGAAATCTCTGCTGCACAAGCTTGGTCTGTGTTGCATGCCTTTTCCAGCATTACAAATTGGATATGAATTTGATCTATAGGGTTTAATTAGAGCCACTATCTTCCAAGATCTCTTGACATGCTTGTAAGAAAACTTTCAGACCATGCAGAACGGGGGTGGATCATCACAAATGGGTGCTGGACAGGATGCCTTTCTGGGTCTGATCCACAGAGAGATGTGCCAGAAGTGTACCTTTTTGCTTCTCAAGAGAACAGACAACTCAGAAAATTTGCCCCACAAGTAACTCTGGAAGCCTTGACAATAGACACATTTTCCATTAGCTGGTCATGCCTGTTTCTGTACATTTTTTCTCTAGTCCCTTTTTTCTCCTCATGAAATACCAAATGGAAGTCTAAAGAGCCTATATGTACCCTTCTTATATGTATAGAATGTTCACAATTTGTAGCCTGCTTTCTCTTGCCTTATCACCCCTGTTTGCATCTAGTACTGATTAAAAATACCATTTAGTATTCTGGAGGCCACTTTTTCAACTGTGAGCAATAGGTAATGCTCTAATAATCTTTGTATTCATATTGTTTTGATAAAAAACATGAGGCTTGATTTTCTTTGCAGCAGGTGATTTTGTTGCCTCTGGTAGCTTTTCAATGACACAGAAGGTCTCAGTTCTCTTTAGCTTTGTTCAGCTTTATTTCTTAGTGTTACAGGTGTTTTCCTGGGAACATGCATCAATGACAGTGAACTAACTATATTTTATCTGTGTATGATATTCTTCTGGCAGGCTTCCTAATCATGTAAAGAAATCAGCAGAGATATTTAGGATATCATTACTGTGACTTTGCAGAGAGTACCTGAAGTATGACAGTGTGTTCAGCTCTGTACACATGTAGTCTTTGTTTTTACATTATAAATTCACTTTACCTTCCTAGCTTCTCACAAGCTCTGTGACTGAAAATATTAGGAGCATTAACTTTAACTGCAACTATTTAAAAAATAAGTTGGAATTTGCCTTGTGCTGTCATGTCAGCAGAGTCTGACCTAATGGTGCTACCCAGTGGGCAGAGCAGGCCAACACTGTACACATAGTTTCTCTTCAGTGCCACAAAGACCACAGAAAACTATTTTTGACACTATGTTATGCTCTGCACTCGTCTAGTTTAAATTCTACATTCTGTCCATTAATTATCATAAATTCTTTCCAGTAGTCTAAATTCCAGATCTGTCTTACTCTGGTACATTTTCAGATTTTATAGAATTAAGTTTTTTTTACCTCAGTAATACCCGCAGACAGTCCACTTTTTTCCTAATGATGTGTGAATTCTTTTGAGCACATACAATGTTGCTTTTACACATTTTTAGCAATTTCCTTTTATAGCACAGATTCTACAAGCCTTAATAGCATCTGGACATTGCTGTTTCTCTTAGTCATAGTCACACCTACTGCACTCCTTATTTAAGTGTGTAATGAGGCTGGTTTCAATCTTGGATCTTATTTGCACATGGTTCTCTTTTTATAAACAGGATGGGTCCAAAAAAAAGGAAAAGGAGCCAGTTTTCTTCTCTCTTGTATGATAAAGGAACTTGGGCACATATTGGATTCTTCCGATTTTTATGACACATACCATGAGGGCACATCCTTACAGACTTCTGGTTCTTCATCAACTGTTAAGAGTTTTTTTGTTTTCAGCTAAATAAATTTAATTCTTAATAAAAAAAATGGCTCTGCTGCCCATAACAGTTCTCTTGCTAGGAGAAAATGTTGCTGAAATCTGGAAGCATTGGATCCAGGAAATGTATTGTATTGTGCCTAAAGGGGCTTAGCTGAAAAGTCTGAGGAGCTTCATCATTTTGTTCCTGGATGTCACTTAGGAAGGAGCCATACATTTATTAACTCTGTCCTTCTTGATGAAGAGAAAAACAGATTGGCAGAACTTGTATTTAAAAGAATTTGCCATTTTTAGATTTTGGATCTTTACATTAGCAAAAGATCCTACAGAGACTATAGATGCATGTGCTATGGAACTGAGCTAAAGGCTGGAAATTTGCTGAGTTCACACTTTTGTACTAAGAGCTAGAGGCAAGCTACTGACAAACAGACCTGACCTGACCTTACTGAAATATGTGGATGTATGCAGGATAAGTGAAATTACTAATGCATATTTAAAGTAATTAACTGGTAAATAGCATGTTTGTAACATAAAATGTGAGTCATACAAATATGCAAAATGAGCACTGCACAGCACGATTTGTAAAAGTAATGGATTTAAATAAATCACAGAGATGTACTCTAACAATTAAGAGAGCTAAGATGGAGGTTCTGCCATCATTTTAACTGCTGCAGCAGGTGTAGTTATAAGCATGACAGAAAGTAGTGTCCATAGTGTTTATTAGCTTTCCACACTATGTCCATGAAATTCCTTTATGTAGAAATGAATAAAAGCAAAAACAGCATCAGTGACCATCTAGATACAGTGACAGAACCCACGCAAATAAAAGTATTCTTCTTCCAAGACAAGGTGCTGGAAAATCAGAATGTCTTGACAGACATTTTATGACTGGCAAATGATAGCAAAGTAATACTTAAAAACTCTCTGTAACATCATTTTGCACTCCTGTAGCCTCTTGTATGAAGATGTACATGAAGATTCTGTGACGGACCCCCTCTCAGAAATGTTTGAAATCAGATTTGAGACTCTATGGGGGGCTGTTATTCACCTTCTTCATTGAATCAAAAAGGAACTTCTTTGGTGGCTAGAGCCCCATAATGTTTCCTAGCAAATGTAACAAATGACAGCAGAGACTCTGGATTTTAATTTGGGAATTTACATCAGCAAGTCTGTTGGCACAAGTCCACTGTTCTTAGTCAACTGCAAGTCAATACAGGTAGCCTCACTGTATTTTGGTAGATCGACAAAGGGAGAGCTAATTTCTTCCATCTCTGCTAAGAGTCTCTTCTAATCTAGCATTAGACCATTCAGCACAATCTCCACACCTAGGACTACAAAAAATATATAGATTCAGTCAGTACGCAAATAACTCCTGTATCATGGATGAAAGCTGGATCATCAGACCTTTTGGCACTTAGGCAAAACTGCTATACAACTGGTAGCATGTTACAGACCACCCTCCCAATCTCAGGAACCCCATTCAGCCTTCCTGAAGACATTGGAGGATATGAATGTCTCACCAAACACCATCATATTGGGAGACTTCAACTGCCTTAACATAGACTGGGTGCATTATTCTAGCCCTAACACCCTAGCCCAAAGGTTCCTGGAATTCATAAATTCAAATGCAATGGAACAGCTAGTCACCTCTCCCACAAGGGGAGATAATATACTAGACCTGATCATCACAAACATGGGGACAAAGTGCTCCACACCGGAAGTATACCCCTCACTAGTGAGATCTGACCACAAACTAATCACCCTGGATATACATATCCCACCTCCACCACCAACAAAAGACTACAGTGAAAAACTTCTCAAAAGCCGACTTTACACTTCTTAAGACTGAGATGGTATCCTTTAAGCCTACTGGGCCAGTGGAAACCACATCCCACAATGCTGAATCCTTCACAAATGCTTTCTACGGACATCTCCAAGAATGCATGGTTCATGCAATCCCAAATAAAACCAAGACCCTCTCCACCAAGAGCAGGCATCCTGTCTGGTGGACCCCAGCCATAAACAAATTGTATAACAAAAGAAGGAAGCTACTGCACAACAGAGCAAAATCCCATAAAGAGAAGGCATCTCTGATCAGCACTAGTAGAAAGCTACGTTCTCTCATAAAAACATCCAAGGCCAACTTTGAGAGAAAAATCGCTATGGACACTAAAGATAACCACAAGGCCTTCTTCTGCTGTGTTAGAAACCTGGGCGGAAACCCTCAGATATGCTGAGAGTTAGTTCACAATGACAAAAAATACACTGAACCCACAGATATTGCCAACATTCTGGCAGACAGGTTCAGTGCAAATTTCTCCCCTCCCTCACCCCCAAAAGAAGAAATACTTATCCCAGCTGAATGTAACCTCCCTGTCATCTCAGATGTCCAGGTGAGAACCGCCCTCAGCAAAGCTAAAAACACAGCATCAATGGGACCTGGCGGTATCCCGGGTTGCGTGCTACGTGAACTCCAAGAGGAGCTAAACCCGCACATAAAAATGCTATTTAACCTTAACAGTGGTCCCACTCCACAAAGGAGGCACCTCTACAGACCCTGGTAACTACCGCCCCATAAGCTTAACCAGCCTGGTCTGCAAAGCTATGGAAAGAATCATTATGGAACTCATAAACAGAGACATTGGGGACCTACAGACACTTGATCCCACCCAGTTTGGCTTTGTAAAGGGCAGATCTTGCCTTTTGAACCTAGTTGACTTTTTTGAAACAGTCACTAGAGCCATTGACGAGGGCAAAGCAGTCCATATAGCCTACCTGGACTTGGCTAAAGCCTTCGACACAATACCCCACTCAGGCATCATAGACAAGCTCAACAGCTTAAATGTAAATCCATATGTCACAAGATGGGTTGCAAACTGGCTAAAGGATAGAATCCATAAAGTCAAAATCGCTGGAGCCATGTCAGACTCAAAGCCAGTCACAAGTGGTGTCCCACAGGGCTCTGTCCTGGGACCCCTCTTGTTTGGCATTTATTTCTCAAATGTGAAAGCAAACATGGGAGGGTTGTGGCTGACAAAGTTCACAGATGACTGCAAACTAGGCGCCATAGTCGATACACCAGCTGACATACTTCCTATAGAAAGGCCTCACTGAAACAGACAACTGGTGCTGGAGTCATGGCCTTAAACTAAATGCCAAAAAATGTATAGTCATCCCCTTTGGGAAAAACAAAGTACCCACAAATTATCACATAGACAGTAACCCACTGAGTACGGAAAAAGTAATCAGAGACCTGGGGACCCAAGTCGATAGTGACCTCTCATTTGACACCCACGTTGCCAAAGTGGTTAGAAAGACTTTCTACCTTGCCCACCTTATCATGAAGGGATTCACATCCAGATCAAAGGAGGTCATTGTACCCCTATACCCCTCCCTTATCAGGCCCATGATTGAGTACAATGCCCCATTTGGTATGTACCTCACCCGGCACTTGCAACAACTGGAGAGACCCCAAAAGTACCTCACCAAGAGGATCAAGGGTCTCCAACATATGTCATATGCTGCCAGACTAAAGAAAGTCCAGCTCTATTCAGTAGCATACCACCTACTCAGAGGTGATCTGTGCCTGACGTATAAGGCCATGTCCAGTCAGGAATTGATGGACATGCTCCACCTCAAAAAATCCAAATCCATCAGAACCACGAGAGCTAAAGATTTAAACCTCAGCACAAATATGAATAGGACATGCTGGAGGGACAGATTCACAACTCAGAGGCTTCCCATACTCTGGAACAGAATCCCAGTTCATGTTAGGCAGAGCCCCTCACTGACTCTCTTCAAGAGAAATCTTGACAAGTGGATGGGAGATCGTAGGTTTACCCCGGGGGTCATCTTTGTGTCACTACTAGACAGAGGCACAGTAAACTAATTCTATTATGTAAGGGGGTCTTCACTGTGTTACTACTAGACAGAGGCACAGTATTCTAAATCTATTCTGTACACTTTTGCACCATTACATGGGGTGGCGAAAGCCACACCACTATGGCTAGGCTTATAAATGCCCCAGGGCAGATAGCCTAGTACTAAACTATGAAACTATGCATATGGGAGGCATTCAACAAATGCACCTGTTTACCATTTCTCTCAACCATCAGCTTTAAACCTTTTACTCCCTGCTTCCTCGTTAGACTATTGGAAAACTAAACCTTTTGTCATTGCTGTGTACTCAGATTTTTTATAACATTCCATCATTGCATCAGATTCTGTAGTACTGCTCAAAGCAAAACAGAGAAGAACCATCACTATATTAGTGTCTCTTTGGGTTAGTCATGCGTGCTTCTCTCTGTTGAAAAAATTGGTCACTCATCTTCCTTTGTTCTTTCACTGAACATTTTTTACTAATTACTAACCCATCAGCAGGGAAAATATGGCATCCCAACTTCAAAATTCCCAGTCTTAACAGGTTTAATGGTGATCAAGTTTTCATTCAAGTATAAAATATCATGAAAGAGTCCAAATGACCTAATGTAAACAAAAATCTTACTTACAAGTGTAAAGGACTGTGTTGTAGATTGCCAGAAAGGAACTAAAATCCCTTGAATTTTCCAAGTTCTAGAATAAACAGCGTCTTTAATAATTTATTTATTTGATTGTAATCTTGCATGTTCATCTCTAAGAAGTATATGTATATGCTCTTTTCACAAGTTTCGGCCAATCAATCCCTCAAACTTTCTTTAAAGATGACTTTCAACAAAGTCCTCTGTAAGACGCACATTTCCTCTCTGGTATATAAATTTAATGCTGAAAAAACTAACTTTACCTTTCTTTGATTCATATGGCACAATGGACATTAAGTACCTCTAATGGAAATGGAAAATACGTTTCCTAGTTACTGCAAAATCATGGAGAATAATTTAGAATTACAGGCTGTTATGTGTAATCTGCCTTATACAGTTTTATGCAATTAAAGGTGTTTGTAAAAAGTAATATTTTATGTCTAAGCTGGATTCAGCAGTATCCTTCAGTTCATTCAGCTACCTACCAGTCTTTACCTTAATTACCAGAATGAGATAGGACATCTTCCACATACGATTAATATGCATAGAGAGTTACGATACAACAGTATAATTTATTCCTACAGAAAGAAAGATCAGTTTATTCTTTTAAGAAGCTAAAATATAGCTTGCCGGTAACAAACTCACCCCCAGGTGTCTAGCCCACTGTATTTCCCAATTGCTATAAAAGCACAAAATACTTAGAATGCACTGTTAGACCACATGTCCCTGTGACAGCGCCAGCAACCTCACCATCTTACTTTAGAAGTGTTTCTGCACAAAGTATGTTGGAAGCTGCTACACAGACTACTGCCCACATTTTTGCCAGGCACCACAAGTTGGAAGTTTAGTACAAAGGAAGGACAGGTCGTGGCATGGCTGTGCTAAAGGGGGATCCTGCAACTGCTATCTCCCAGGGTAACAAAGCACTGCTTATGATTCTACCCAGATGTTATAATTTGCAGTAACAGGACATCATCTGAAAAGAAGATGTTGCAGTTATATAAGGTGCTTCTTTACAGTAAAACCTTAAGACAAGTAAATATAACAGTAAAGCTGCTCTGCCTGGATCTCTCTCTTGGAAATCATGCATAGTTATTGTAATGTTAGAATTTGGAAAGCATTTATCTGTTGGAATTACTTTTCCTAGAGCTAACATTGGTACTGATACTGGTATCCCAGTAGGCACTTTAGCTTAAAGAACCAAAGAGAGTGAGAATAATGTATCAACTAAATATCCCTAAGAGATAATATGTATTTTTATTTTTATATGTAGTACAGATTGGGCTGCAGGACAAATAAGTTCACTTTCCCGCAAAACCCCAGCATATGTTCAAGATCTGCTTCCTATAGATTAGATTTAAGACAACAGCTATTGCTTCATACAAATAGTTTGCCAATACATTTGGGAGTAAAGTATGTATTGTTATTATTCCATATTCTTTAGGGTCAGATGTAGGGGTTGCTCTGAAGAATAACTGTCATTTGATCAAAATATTTTGTACATGATTTAGGCCGGTCACCAAATTTGTCAACATTTTGAGAGAAGGCTGGGTTCTAGCTGAATTATTGTGGCATTGTGACTTAAAAGCAAAGAGCAGTTTCACATTCTTGTCTTGGGTCCAGTCAGATGAATCCTGTGGCAGTTTACCTTTTGTCTTGACAGATAAAATGTTTTTCTAACTTTATAAAAGATTGGAGAAAGGCAGCCGCAGTAGTGGAGTGGTTAGCATGGCCACCTCACAGCAAGAGTTTCCCTGGTTCGATTCTTGGCTGGAGTGCCTTCTGTGCAGAGTCTGTATGACTATGACGTCCCTATGGTCGCAAGTGTTTCCTCTGGGTGCTGTGGTTTCCTCTCACATTCCAAAGACATGCTGCAGGTGGATTGGACACTCTAATTGGCCCTAGGAGTGTGTGTGTGTGTGTGTGTGTGTGTGTGTGTGTGTGTGTGTGTGTGTGTGTGTGTGTGTGTGTGTGTGTGTGTGTGTGTGTGTGTGTGTGTGTGTGTGTGTGTGTGTGTGTGTGTGTGCGTGTGTGTGTGTGTGTGTGTGTGTGTGTGTGTGTGTGTGTGTGTGTGTGTGTGTGTGTGTGTATCTGTGTGTGTGTGTGTGTGTGTGTGTGTGTGTGTGTGTGTGTGTGTGTGTGTGTGTGTGTGTGTGTGTGTGTGGTCGGACTCCACACTGTAAAGCTCCACTGCCAGTAGGTCTGCTGTGGCGACCCCTAAGGGGAAAAGCTAAAAGGTTGGAGAACATGCCTTTCCCCTAGTCACAACTTGGAGTTACTTCATTCAGGCCCAGTAATTACCAATGTTGCTTAAATGTGGTAAATTGTAACTATATAATATAGGCATGCATTTAAACTCAAAACAGGATTATTAACAGTTTTTCTGTCCTCATCATTTTTAGGTGCACATGGTTACTGTACAGATGTTCTTTGTGTTTCACTGTTGTAGTCATCACCTGTGGGTTATCCCTGCTGTGGTACTCCTCGGCCGGCCCGAATACCAGAGTCAGTGTTTTTCTGCATCGGCTGCTGTCACTTGTGGACTGACGTCAGGTCATCAGTGCTATAAAGCAAGGCAGCCACCACCATTACATGAATCTTTCTTGCCATGGAGCCCATAGCAGAAGCAGTTCGCAAGTGTGCCAGTCAGTCTCTACCAGAGTTTGAATTACAGCTGAAAACGTCTAAAGCTAATCTCCTGTGGAAAGCAGATCCCACACCGAGCCTTCCATTCATACTGCGTCAATGGTTTAGGCCCAGACCACGACCTCCCTCGTTGCTGGTTTTGTGCCCTCTTTAACGCGAGAACCATTTGTTGTAGAGCTATTATTGCAGACAGGTATTTTCTTCTTTTGTCTTTGCATTCCGAAATGGTGTCCATCAGCCAACAATCCATGGACATTCCGAAAAAACATAGAGAGAAAGCTAGAGACAGACCACACAAGGCTAAGCCTTCCGACGACTCTACTGCTAAGCAGGTCTTCAGTTCTCCGGAATTCAGTGAGGTGCTTTTGCAGCCCCTGATGCCCCATACAATATCTGTGCAGGCCTCTACCGAGACCCTTTCGGAGTCTGGTATGCTGCAGTAATCTTCTTCGTCTTCCGAGCCTTTGGTTGTCTCTGCCTTGATTGGTTCCGGAGCTGCGACGCAGGCACAGGCTTCCGAGGAGGCCTTTCGCACTACCAAATCTAGACAAAAAAACATCTTCTCATCTGACTACCGTTTCTCTCAAACCAATGGATATTCTTAGGCCTAGAAGCCAGGCCACTCCTAGAAAATCTACCTCTAGCCACCATCTTACTCCTGCTCCACCTCCCCAAGCTCAAATGCTTAAAATGACGGAGGATCTTATCTCCCTTATCTGGGGCAGTCAGGCCACAACTTCTAAAAGGAAAAGACACCCTTCTCCTGAAATACTGACAGAACAGGATTCTGAGAAATCTGATTATTCAGATTTTGAAGAGGAACAACAACCTCTGACTGCTTATGAGGATTCAGATACAGAGAAATCCATTCCTTCTGCCTCCCCACCAGAAGACCTTTCCTTTGGGGAAACCCTTCACACCCTCAGGGAACATTTTCACTGGGAATCCCAGGACTTCCCTCAGTCTAAGAAAAGACTAAGAGGGTTTCTAGACCTGCCCCAGCACAGACTCTTGGCCATCCCCCCTATCTTAGAGGTGGTGGATGATGTTTTCCATGAGTCCAGCTTAGCCCCTGATGCCCTACCTCCTGCTCCCAGTAAATCTGACAGGTATAACAGGGTACCTGATTTTCACAAATACCTGTACAGAAATCCAGCTGCAGGCCCGGAGGTCATTACACAGGGACCTAAAGGAGCTAAGGCTAGTTCTGCTAAGAATCCTATTCCTTCTGACAAGGATTCCAGAGTTCTGGACAGATAGGGTAAAAAAGTATACACCTCTGCAACCTTAGCTATCAGAGCACTCAGCTGTCAGTTCCATATGTTAAAATATCAACAACACACCTTGGAACTATTAAAGCAAAAGATTTCAACCTTTCTTGACTGTGCCAATTCGAAAGAGTTAGCAGATTTACTGCACTCTACTTGTTAAGTGGCCAAACACTCATTGCACTGTGGATATGACACTCTAGAAGCCTCATGCAGGGCAGCAGTGTCAGGATCTGTCATTAGGAGACATGCATGGTTGAAGGAACAACCTCTCCCTGATCATGTCAAGTCTAAATTAATTGATGCACCCTTGGATAAGGACCACTTGTTTGGAGTAAAAGCAGAAGAGGTGCTTAAAAAGATGGAAAACAAAGCAAAATCTATGCAAACAGTAAAAGATTTCTTTCAGGTACAACCTCCGAGGTTCAGCAGGAATTTTCCCTCTAAGCAGGCAGGGGCAAAGTAAGGCCCACAGGGACAGACCTCCCAGGCCCCTATCCCAGGGACAGCAGAGAACCAAACAGTGGACCACTTCTGCCCCAAAGGCAGGAAGTTCTAAGCCATCCCTCTATGGCAAAAACTCTCAATGACACCCTGTCCCCCCTCTGCCCTCCTGTCATGCACCAAAAGCTAGGAGGAAGGCTCTCCCTCTTGTTGCAAAGGACCAATGGGTCTTAAAGATAATTTTTTAGGGATACAAATTCTATTTCAATGAACTCCCAATTCCAAGAGGGTACCCAGACGTACTTCCAAATCAGTGGGCAGAGGCATTGAAACAAGTCCAAACTCTCATATCACAAGGGTTAGTAGAACCTGTCCCCTCAGATGAAATAGGCAAAGGCTTTTATTCCAGACTATTCCTTGTTCCCAGAAACGAGGACACTTGGCACCCCATCCTGGATCTGATCATTCTGAACACCTCCCTGGTGGTCCCCAAATTCATAATGCTAACTTTGCAGCAGCTGCTGCCTATGCTGACAAAAAATGCCTGGTTAGTGATCCTAGACCTAAAAGATGCCTACCTCCACATCCTCATAATGGAATCCTGCAGGAAATGCCTGCACTTCAGAGCAGGCTCACAACACTTTCAGTTCTCTACGCTACCCTTTTTGCTAATCTACTGCTCCCAGGGTATTCACTAAATGCTTATCCCCGGCCATAGCATTTTGCAGACAGAGAAATATACAGATTTACCCTTATCTGGACGACTGCCTCATTCAGGCAGAGTGCAAAGAACAGCTGCTCCAGGACTTCCTCTTTTGTCAAAACCCTCCTAACCTCCTTAGGGTTAACCATCAACGAGAGGAAATCAAAGTAAACACCCTCCAGGAAGATCATTTTCTTGGGAGCACTGCTGGACACAGCATCCCAAATGGCCTTCCTATCCCCAGAAAAGCAGAGCTTCCTGCCTCTCTACTTTAACAAACTGGCTTCCAGAAGTCACCTCACTGCGAGGAAATTACTGCAAGCCTTGGGGTACATGGCATCTTGCATCCTTATAATTCCTCTTGCCAGGCTTCACATGAGAAAACCTCAGTGGTATCTAAAGAACCTTTGGTATCAGCACTGTCAGCCTCTAGAGACCTCTCTTCCTCTGATCCCCTGTATAAGGGCCGAGTTTCTCTGGTGGGCAGGGGCTTGTGCCAAGAACAAGGGTCTTCCCTTCATCCTCTGCCCAACCAGGCAGACCATCACCACCAATGCCTCAGACATTGCTTGGGGCGCACACCTAGCAGGCAGGTGCACCCAAGGGCATTGGGATGCCCAGTACCTTCCCTTTCATATCAACCAGAAGGAAATTATTGCAGTACAAAAGGCTCTGACATCCTTCAAACCCCATCTCAGGCCAGGGGTTCTCATTATCAAAACAGACAACACCACAGTAATGTGGTACATCAGCAAACAGGGAGGGACCAACTCTTACCCTCTGTGCAGGCTAGCTGTGAACCTGTGGCTGACAGCCTCCTCCTTGGGATTACATCTAATAGTCCAATACCTACCAGGGATCAACAACACCCTGGCAGACCACTTAAGCAGAAACTTACTGGACCCCCATGAATAGCAGCTCTACTGAAATATCTTTCTGCAAGTCACTCAGGAGTGGGGAACTCCGGAGGTGGATTTCTTTGCTTTGCACCTCAATCACTAAAAAAATTCTGTACCAGGGAGTAGCACCACCTAGCGTGGAAGGTGGATGCCTTGACCTTCCCCTGGAACTCCCTCTTTGTGTACGCTTTTCCTCTTCTGCCTCTTATTCCCAAGGTACTGATCAGGATAAGGGAGGAGAGCCCAAATTCCATCATCATTGCTCCAGATTGGCCCAGACAGCATTGGTACCCCTTACTGCGCAGCCTGACATTACAGCCTCCCTGGCAGCTTCCCCTGATCTCAGACCTCTTGACTCAGATGGGGGGAGGAAATGCAGCACCCAGACCTGCAGACCCTCAAACTGTCAGCATGGCTAATACTCTAAAGGCGAACAGAGGGTCCCTGTTAAGCAAGCTGGTTCTAGACATTATCACAGAGGCCAGAAGGCCCAGCACCAGAAAATCTTATGCAGGGAAATGGAAAAGATTCTGCTCCTGGAGCCAGTCCAGAGGGGGCAATTCCTCACAACCTTCCATCCCTCTTATCCTGGACTACCTAGTGGAGTTAATAGTGGCCTATCCTTAACTTCTATTAAAATCCATGCCTCAGCCTTTTCAGCTCATTTTGATACAGATCAGTTGCTGTTCTCACATCCTTTGATTAAACAATTCCTCAGAGGGGCTTCTAATATCAGACCTCTCAGAAGGCCACCCACGCCAGCCTGGGACCTGAATTATGTTTTGGAAAAACTAACCTTACCATCCTTCAAACCTGCTGTTTCAACAGAACTGAGATACCTCTCCTGGAAGACTGCTTTCCTACTAGCTATCACCTCAGCCAGAAGGGTTTCAGAACTTCAGGCACTGATGGCCATTGAGCCCTTCATCATTTTCCATGCAGACAGGGTCTCCCTGAGAACTAACCCCTCCATTATACCTAAGTTGATATCTAATGTGACTCTCAACCAGGCCATACATCTACCCACCTTCTTTCCTAACCCTCAAAACAGGGGGGAAAGAATTCTGCACTCACTAGATGTGCACAGACAGCTCAGATACTACCTGGACCATACTAAACCCTTCAGGAAAACAGACTTCTTGTCAGCTTTGCCCCAGGGGCAGAGGGGAATCCCATTTTCAAGCAAATAATTTCCAAGTGGATATCACACTGTATCCATTTCTACTACAGATTACATGGGAAACCACCCCCTAAGTCTGTTCGTGCCCATTCCACTAGGGAAGCCTCCACTTCCACAGCATTCCTCAGAGAAGTTCCCACCAGGAACATCTTGGAAGCTGCCACCTGGACTTCTGTCCATACCTTTACAAAATGTTACCACCTAGCTGTTTTCTCTAAGGCTAGGGCAGGGTTTGCCTCTGCAGTTCTGCAGGGCATGCTGACCCATGCCTAGGTCTCTTACTAATCCTACCCACCCCTCTCCTCAGCTTTGGGAATCCTCCCACAGGTGATGACTGCAACAGTGAAACATGAAGAACATAGTACATTTGTGCACACTTACCATAAATGTAGATGTTCGAGTGTATTCACTGTTGCAGTCCTGGTTTCCCTCCCTCCTTCCCCTTATATCCTCTTTCCTTAGGGAGACATAAGCTTCTTACGGTGGCTTTTAGCTGGACCACTTTACCATATTTCCTTGGGCTTCTGACTGGTTAGGGCAAGAAAAACTGATGTAATGGCCTCGGCTGTCTTGCTTTATAGCACTGATGACCTGACGTCAGTCCACAAGCGACAGCAGCCGATGCAGAAAAACATTGACTCTGGTATTCAGGCTGGCCGAGGGCTACCACAGCAGGGATAACCCACAGGTGATGACTGCAACAATGAATACACTTGAACATCTACATTTATGGTAAGTGTACACAACTGTACTTTCTTCAATGCCTGATCAGTCGGTGGACCATTTTATTTAGTTTCACTGGGTAAACTAAAGGGGGAAGGAACCCCCATGCAGAAAGTTTCAACTCCTGAACCACTTTGCTTAATATGACAGGAAGAGTTTAATGAGGACACTTCATGCAGTTAAATGCATGGTCTGATTATTTATAATCCTAACTACTAAAGGTTTCAGAACTAAAGTAGAAAAGGAGTAGAAGGTATCATGTCTAGTTCTAGTACCAAGAGAAAAGAATGTTCAGAAGACAGCATGAGCTGTAGCTTTAGCCATTAGTGAGGATGTACAGTACAATTCATAACTGCAAGCATAATAAACAGAAAGAGTCAGCTTTCTCTGGAAAAAGCTTTTTAAGTGTTAGGACATACTAAAGTCCATGGGTCTTGCTCATGTGGTATATTTAGCCAAGTTGTAAAACACAGTTTGAACCTTATCAGAAGGTATTGTAACCCATAACAAAATGTGCTTGCTTATTACTCTGCAACATCCTCCACAACCTTTTATATCTGTGCTAATGTTTCAGCAAATATTTTCGGTTCCATACTTAACAAAGGAGCTCTAGGCTTGTATAATGAAAACAAGAATAAATTATTTCTAGGCGTAGGATTAACTGCAACAGAGATATCTGATAAGGATGAATGCTAGGAATAATAAAGCCAGAAATACTGAAAATGGAAGGAAGACAGGTAGAAATGGGTACTGTCCAGAATGGATATCATTACAGATTTCTGATGTTTTATTGTGGAAATGCTTTATCAACCATAGTAGTGGAGCTGAGAAAATAAGGACCTTCTTTGGTAGGGTGTTAAGATACAAATTTAAATGGCATTTTTTAATCTTACCTTCTAAAATAGAGGGGATATACAGATGCTGTTCATTAGATCACTATTCATAGGTTCATAGGTAGGTACTAGGCTATCAGCCCAATGGCCTACATAAGCCTAGCCAACAAGGTTCCCTGGCTTACGCCACCCAAGAAAGTTATTTTCCTGTGCCACTGTCGAGCACAGACACAGAAGTGATCCCCAGGGTGCATTTCCTATTTCCCATCCACTCACAAGATTTTTCTTCATTCTTGAAGAGTGCTAATGAAGAACTTTGCTTGAGATAGATGGGTAGCCTGTTCCAGAGTATGGGAAGTCTCTGGGACAGGAATCTATCCCTCCAGCATGTCCTGTTTATTGTGGTGACAAGGTTTAGGTCCCTAGAACGTGTAGCTTGGAGGGATTGGGATTTCTTTATGTGTAGCATGTCCAACAGCTCTGGGTTTGACATAGCTTTATATATTAGGCAGAGATCACCTCGGAGTAGGCAATATGCTACAGAATAAAGCTGGAGTTTTTTGAGATGGTCAGTGTAGGGCATTTATTTGAGGCCAGTAATCCTCTTTGTGAGGTACTTGTGTGGCCTTTCCAGCTGCTGCAGATGTCTTATGAGGTACATTCCAAAAGGGGCGTTGTACTCTATAATGGGTCTAATGAGTGTCGAGTAGAGGGGAACAATGACCTCTTTTTTCGTGGATGAGAACCCTTTTATGATGAGGTGTGCCACGTAGAAGGACTTCCTGAATACTGTAGCGATGTGACTGTCAAAGGAGAGACTACTGTCCACCTGGGTCCCAAGGTCTCATCACACATTTGGTGTTAAGTAGATTGCTGCCTATGTGGTAGTTAATGGGTACAGAGTTTTTACCAAAGGGGATGACACTGCACTTTTTGGCATTGAGCTTGAGGCCATGGCTCTGACACCAGGCATCTGTCTCAGCGAGGCCCTTATGTAGGATGTCCACATCATTTGGGGACTTGACTATGGCTGCTAGTTTGCAGTCATCTGCGAACTTCGTTAGCCAGAGGCCTTCTGTGTTAGCCTGTACTTCAGAGAAGTAGATACCAAACAGGTGAGGTCCCAGGACGGAACCCTGTGGTACTCCACTTGTCACTGCTTTGAGGTCATGTTTGGAGTCTGCAACTTTTGCAGTGTGGGTTCTGTCAATGAGCCAGTTGGCAACCCATCTTGTGATGTAGGGATTTATACCTAGTTTAGTGAGTTTAGCTATAATTCTAGAATGGGGGATGGTGTCGAAAGCCTTGGTGAGGTCAAGATAGGCTGTATGAACCACCTTACCCTCATCTACGGCTTTGGTGACTGCCTCAAAGAAGTTGATCAGGTTCAGGAAGCATGATCTGCCTTTCACAAACCCGAACTGGGTGGGATCCAGAGTTTGGAGGTTACCAATGTCTTTGTTTATGAGTTCCATGATGATACGTTCCATGGCCTTGCAGACCAGGCTCGTCAGGCTAATAGGTCGATAGTTCCCAGGATCAGTGGTGGCTCCCCCTTTGTGGAGTGGGATAACTGTTGCTGTGCTCCATTCAGTGGGCACAAAGCCTGATGCGAGGCTGTTATTGACCATGGTGCTTAAGTGGAGAGCCAGTTCGTTCTGAAGTTCGTGTAAAACGCAGCCTGGGATGTTGTCCGGTCCCATGGATGCAGTGTTTTTGGCTTTAGAGAGTGCAGCTCTTACCTGCGTAGTTGTGATTACAGGGACTCTGCATTCTTCCTGTATAGATATGGGCACTTTAGGGGGTGAGGGGGGGAAAATATACATCTTCAATCTGTAAAGCTTTTTCCAGTGGTGAGAATCAAACCTTGCACCTTGAAGTTGTAAGGCATACACCTTAACCACTGTACCACTTGGCTTTTCAGGTGCAGTATCAGTGTAGTTATAACTCTATGGTATCCTGCTAAGGATATTAGACAGCTGACCAGTCTGTAAAGCTTTGGACTCCTTCCGTGTGCACTGTATGTCCTTCCTTAACAGGCGAGTTCATGCTTATATAAGGAGGACTTACAGAAGATCCAAAACTTGGAACTTTCTTGCCATATATATGCTTATGCAGACTTCTTGTCAGCTTCATCTTAGAAGCCAAAAGGATCATCTTCTAAGGAAAGGGAGATCTCTTTCTCTTAACTGGGGTAGAAACTGGAAGAGAAGGCTGGAGAGATGGTATTGAAACAAATCATTTCCCGATGGCTGTCTTAGGCTGTATGGGTTTTTTGCTCTCACCATGGCACCCCCTAACCCCCAGAAAGTCAAAGCTCATACTACTAGAGGTGTGGCTTTTTGGAAAAAGATTAATTCTAGCTCTCTACAAGAGGCAGCTACTTGGCCCTCAGTATATACATTTATGAGATACTACAAGTTAGACTTAGTTTCCCGAGTTAGAGCAGGATTTGCTAAACTTATTTTACAGGACTATATTCTAGTCCTTCTCCAGCCATTTTTTCTTTGTAAACTATGGCAAACATCCCATATAGTTATGGTTACTACAGCAGTGATCTAATGAAGAATGTAGTATAGTTGCATATGCTTGCTTGCCATAACAGTAGATGTTTGAATAAATCACTGTCAGAGTATTAGCACCCCCCCTTTTCTCTTCTGCTCCTTCATTAACTGGCGTCATTGATTGACTTTATCTCTGCCCTTTTGATGTGACATAACATTCTTTACTGGATTTAACTAAATTATGTTACAGCTTCAGGCTTCACCCTCTCTTTTTGGCAAGAAAACTCTCATTTTGGTACATCTGTATGTCACATTTATACTAGCATGGACTTTTGTGGTAAGGGCAGATGTACAGTGTGAGGAAGGAGACCAAAGCTTTGTAGAAAGACTAGATATCTAATATCCTTGGTACGATATATCTCATATAGTTATGGTTGTTGCAGCAGTGATCTATTCTAACATCTACTTTTATGGTAAGTTAAAACAACAGTACTTTTCATTGTAATTTGCATATTTAGCAACTATGGCCCTTAGATGGGTTTGCTGTATACCCGAATGTTTGTGCTTTTAAAGAAAGGAATATAATGGGTACTTCTTTAATAATTTAGCTAAGATTTTCCTAGAAATTTGACAGAACCTTCTTAAGGTTTTCCATTTAATAATGTTAAATTTCAAAAGATTTTGCTTGAATTACTACATATTTTCCAAATAATTTTGTTAGAGTGAGTGGACAGGTCATGCAGTAGCTACTCTTCTATATCATTTTGTAGCATTTTAATTTTAATGCTGTAATTCAGTGTTGTTTTCTCTGGCCCTCTCAAGCTTTGGAAATATCGGATATGATCGGATCTGAAGCCAGCCTCTCAGAATCTTCAGAGTTGAAGTGCCATCTCCTCTCCCACAATGCTTTGCATGCTCAAGTCTCTTCAGATTTTGTTGTCTGCTTCTAGTGTCAGACATGTCACAGATGAAGCTCTACAGCTGAGACAGTTTGTCTTTAATACTTTTCTTACTCCTGTCAAGTATGTACTAGTATGAATAGTCTTCGTGAGTGTAGAATTTGTTGTCTTCTAATTTGCGAGTCAGTTTTATAACTCAAGTTGTATGACAGTCTGGTGTGTGTCTGTATGGATTTTTCTATGCTCCTGCCATTCCCTGTTTGTGACCTTCTGCTCATTTCTTTTTCTTCCAAGAAAAAAAAAAACTAAGTACGGTAGTCTTTTCTCAGGATTTATAGCTTGGTATTAATAGTTCTGGTAGCCTGTTATTGTCTTGTTGTTTGTAATTGTTGCTAGAATTTCTGGTTGCTATAATAGTGATAAACAAGGCTTTGGGCTTCAGAAATGTCTAGGGTGTGGGCACAAATTGACCCCAACAAGACTTCTGTTAGCATTGTGTTTATTGCTTAGGAATAATCCATCTCAATACTGACTGTCAAGCCTGTGCATTGTTTGGCATCAGGGCATTAGCTCTCCGGAGAGACAATTTTGTGTTGAGGTATGCTTACCTGCATTGTTATCCTCTAACCAGTTAGCTGCATCTCCTTCTAAGAAGATATTGAAAAAGAAGGAGGAGCCTAGGGACTCAGAAAAAGACAGCAAAAGCAAAGAGAGAAAGAAAGAAAGACGGGAAGAATACATTAAAGAAAAAGATAGAGGAAGACAACAAGAAAAGGAGGCCTACAAATGTTCTGTGGACTCTCCCTTGAAAGGTTTGCTGGATCTGAAGGCTCCAATGCCCTTGGCTTCTCCAACACCGACTTTGTATCCAGAGTTGGTAGCCTGACAGCACTGATATCCTCCCATTATGGCTGTGGCCCTAGATCTGTTTCTCCAGCATGAGTATTCCTAGCCCTTAGCTTTCAGCAGTTTGTGTCCATTTGGCTCCAGTCACTCTTCATTCCCATTGCACTGGATTCACAATTTTCCCCAGCTCAGTCCTCTCCTCAGGTCCAGGCTTTCTCCTTCTGGACCAAAGACATTTTGCAATGTGTGCCTTGACTAGGTAAGCTGGCTTCTACAGCTTACTCGGGGTCTGTGAGGTCTTCCAGGAGTTTCAAGGAGTCTAGTTTGGCCCAGATTATGTAAAACCTTTTGAAGGCCCAGAGGGATTTGGGGATAATTCCATCTCCTTCAGTCCAGAGAATTGAGAACCCCCCCTCCCACCCCATTTACTGTTCCTCCTTTGGTCCACATCTTTGTGCTGGTGACTGATTCCAACAGAAATGCAGATTTCCACTTTGTTGGTGCCATTTGCACTGGCTTTTTCCTTGATGTACTTGACTCAGATTTTCTTGTAGCCAAGCGAGCCCTGGAGCCATGGAGTTGGAGCCAAGGGCCTAGGTTGGGTTCTGTCCATATCACTAGGTGCTTTGGCTCTGGACAGCTCAGCTCTGGTCTCGAATTTAGACCAGGATGGGTTGGGAGCTGGAACAGGGGTTTCTTCTAGTTCTGCGGATCGAAGAAAACCCTTCTCCAGCTGACTGGCTTCAATGTTCAATGTTGTAGAAAGGATTCTCTCACATTCTGAGTCTGCCCCTCAATCTACAGCCACTGCAACCATGGATGCTTCCCTCCTGGGGTGGAGGAAAGCATTTCCAAGGGAAAACTGCCCAAGTACTTCGTCCCCATCTCATCTGCACATCAGTGGTTTGGAGATGAGAGCATTCTTCCTAGTCTTGCAGACATTTCACGACTGCCTTTCCGAGGGTGTGATAGCGATCCAGACAACATATGCATAGTTTAGTACATAAACAAGTAAGGGGGAACATGACTGTACCCACTGTATTTTGAGTCTAAGAGTTTAGTAGTGGATGATCTCCTCTCAATGTTTTCTGATGGCAACACACATCCTGGGGAATTGAAACATTCTAGAGGACAGTCTCAGCAGAAGCATATGGATGCCTCATAAGTGCGTTTTCAGTCCATCAGTGGTGGCTAAAATTTTCAGCTGCTGGGGCCAACCATGCTGCAACCTGTTTGTGGCACCTTACAATACCAGAAGCAGCAGCTTCTTTGCCCTGGTGCCTCCGAAGAGACCGTCACCGAAGGATGCTCTGTTGCATACTTGGTCTCATGGTTTTGTGTACACTTACCCCAGACACCTTTGATAATCGAGTTGGGTGCTCATTGCTGAGTGACAGTGATCCTCATTGCTCCCTGCTGGCCTAGCCAAGTTTTATTTTCCTTCGTGTTCCCTCATCTGAAACATCCTCCTTGGGTCCTGGACTTGGTTCCAGGTCTAATATCCCTCCTGTGTGTCAGGCTTACCTGAATCTGGAGTTCCTCAAGTTAACGTTTGGGTTCCTCCAAGTCCAGTGATGGCCATTGATCCCAAGCTTTCTAAGAGAGTTGTGTATATCTTTTCCTCTTCTCAGAAGCCGAGTACCAGAAAGGTGTATGATAGTAAGTGGAGAAGACTTTATATCTGGGCTGCTTCCAAAGGGCTTGAACCCTTCTCAGCCCTTTTAGATGCTATTTTAGTCTTTTTAGGTGACCTTTCTATTCTGGTTCTAGCTATTCCACCATTAAAATTCAATTGGTGGTCATATCAAATTTCCGTTTCAGTCAGGGGTAGCTTATGATTGCCTCTGAGACTTTCCAAAGTCTGTTTGAAGGGTAAATTTTTACTCAGGCCTCCATTTTGGGATCTCATTCCTCCATGAGATTTGTCTTTTCTTCTGCAAGCTTTGACTAGGTCCCACTTTAAGTCCTTGGCCACTGTTAATCTAAAGTTTACATCATGAAAGACTAGTGCCACTCATATGTAGGGGTGGGGACTCTGTCCAGCAGGTTGAGATAGACAGAAAAGACATAATCAGGTGTAAAAGTTAAGTACTTACCATAATGCTAGATCCATGTTGTCTTCCTCCATCCATCTCAACTCTCCCTCACTCTGTCTGCCTAACTCTGTCTGCCTAACATAATTGACATTTTTAGTTGTTTCTGTGGGCCAACCCAAAGCTTTTTACTAGACCATGTAATCTGTTCCTTGTTGCTTTAGGGGGGAATCCTCTTGGTATAAATCTGTTATTATAAGGCAAACTCGATCTAAGGAGACTTGGGAATCCAGGCCATTATGGGAGAGGAGTTGTACCTTCACAGGTGAAGATTCTGAGTGGCCAGCTTCGGCTCTGATATACCTAAAGGTTGAGATGGATGAAAGAAGACAACACTGTTCTAGCATTATGGTAAGTACGTAATTTTTTGTTTTCTTAGTTTTAACTACAGCTAGCCTATGACATTACCCAGTAACACAGCCAATTGGATTCTGGATTAGTAGCTGAACTATCACTAATAGTGCAAAAGTGTAAAACCGTGTGACCTAAAAGCTCTTTAAACTTAATCTGTAGTGAATAGAGAAATTCTCCAAACTGTCTGTATATGGCAAAGAGAGAAAATTGTTGTAGAAGGACTTGAGAGCTTATCTTGGGAGATGGCCTTTACCAACTATTAAATATGCAGCTGTGTGAACTATAGGTAGAGAGAATCTAAAAGCAGAAGTAAGTCTGATCAAGAATGTGGCATACACTCGGGTATGTTGAGCGTGTTTTACATACTTTTGCAGTGGAGAGTTCTCCAAGAATCCAAAGATTCAAGACCCTACACAAGTCTTTAGTGCATTTGCATCTCTGTAGTTTTTAGGTACTTTAGCACCAGAGCTGGCAAAATCAGGAATAAGTACTCCTTTTCAGATTTGTCACATGATGGTGATGGATTAATGACTTCTCAGAGATCTCTTGTTCAGGCTTGGTTATAAAAGAGGAAATGGACTGATTAGATCCATAGAGCAAACATAGGACTGTGAAAATGCCAGTCATAGTTACCTTAAATTAAATGATCCTCCCTTCTGTGCCCCCTATTAATTATATCTTCTGACAAATTACAGGCCATTTAGGCAATTAACATTAATAGATAACCATTTATGGAAGCTGCCCTTCAGGTTAATAAAAAGTCTTTAGTAATTGCAGCAGCGATTGTGCTGAAAACAAGTGGACACAACTCCCCCTCCTCTGAAAACTGTTCATTGTTTGAAACCAGTAGCTGACTGAATTCCACTTTAGAGGCTTGATGGGTCCTAAGCCTCTAAAGTGGAATTCAGTCAGCTACTAGTTTTAAACAATGAACAATTTTCAGAGGAGGGGGAGATGTTCTTCGTGTTTCACTGTTGCAGTCATTACATTTGGGTAATCTGCTGGCAGGTTGCCCTCAGTCGGCCTGATTAACAAAGTCTTGGGTCCTGCATCGGTTGCTGTCCCTTCTTCCATGACGTCAGGTCATCAGGGGTATAAAACATGCAGCCGACACCATTACATCAGTCTTTCTTGCCACGCTGTGCCTGAAGCAGAAGCAGTTCACAAGTGTGCCGGTTGGCCGATTCCTGAAATTTTCATTTTCGAGTTTCAGAATCGAAGTCTTCAACTAAAAGCTAAGTACCCCATTGGGGAAACTTTTTTTCTTGCTCCTTACCGATGTCAGTAAAAGTTAATAATTGTATTACTTGTGGGAAGCAAATACCTCATAAGGATTTTCATTTGTACTGTATTCCTTGCCTAGGCCCTGACCACAACATGCCTTGCTGTCGGTTTTGTGCTAAATGTAATCAATGCACTATTAAGCGTCGGTATATTTTTGCTTCTAAATATTTTGGTTCAAGATTTAACTATCCAGAAATGTTGTCATTTAGCAGTCCGACTACCGGAATACCTAAAAAATGCAAAGAAAAAGACAGAGACAGATCGTCGAGGTCCAAAAATGACGATGAAGCTTCTCCTAAGCCAGTCGCTAGTTCGCCGGTACTCAGTGAGGCGCTTTCGCAGCCCCTGATACCCACTACTTTTGATTCGCAGGCCTCTACTGAGACCCATTCGGAATCAGGTATGCTGCGAGATACTTTAAGTATTGAACCCGTGGATGTCTCTACCTTGGATGGGTCCAGAGCCGCTGAGCAGGCAATGGCTTCTGAAGGTGTTTTCAGGCCTTAAGATTTGTATATTAAACTGACGCCATCTTCAAAATTAAGGCCAAAAATTACTTCTATGTCAAAAATAAAACGACGCATGGGCCACGTGTACAGGCCCCAATGCCTAAAAAACAAATGATCAAAATGGCTGAGGATTTAATTACCTTGATCAGGGGTACCCATCCCACTCCTGCTAAGAGGCCTAGGCAATGCAGTGACTATGAGTCTTCAGATCAGGTTTCTATTTCTTCTGATTCCTCTTCTGATCAGGAATTATCCATACCCACTTATGAGGACTCTGATGCAGAAGATTCCATCCCTTCTGCTTCCCCTCCTGAGGATTTTTCTTTTGGAGAAACTTTGCATAGCTTAAGGGAACACTTTCACTGGGAGAATCAGAATCTAAAAAGAGACTTGGAGATTTTCTTCTTCTGCCTCAACATAAGCCTTTGGCTATACCTCCTGTTCTAGACATTGTTGATGATGTTTTTTTCAGAATCCAGTATGACTCGTGATTCCCTGCCTCCGGCTCCTAGTAAGCCAGACAGATATTACAGGGTTCCTGACTCCCACAAATTCCTTTTTAAAAACCCTTCTGCTGACCCTGAAACCATTTCTCAAGGTCCCAAGGGCATTAAGGCTGCTTCTGCTAAAAATCCTACCACTTCTGACAGAGATTCCAGGGCGCTGGATAGATGGGGTAAGAAGGTTTACACGTCTGCAACCTTGGCAATAAGGGCTTTAAACAATCAGTTTCATATGCATAAATATCAACAGCATGTCATGGGTTTACTTAAACAGAAAATGATGTTAACCTCTGACTGTGTGGAAAATAAAGAGTTGCAGGATTTATTGCATTCAGCTGAACAAGTTGGAAAACATACTTTGCAATGCGGTTTTGATTCGTTGGAGGCCTGTTGCAGGGCTGCTGTAACTGGATCTGTGATAGGAAGGCATGCTTGGCTCAAGGAGCAAACTCTGCCTGACCATGTTAAAGCAAAATTGTTGGATGCTCCTTTACAACAGGACAAATTATTTGGCAATAAGGCTGAAGAAGTTTTGAAAAAGATGGAAAATAAGGCTAAAATCTATGCAAACTGTGAAAGATTTCCAACAAGTGCAGCTACCCAGGTTTAGCAGGCACTGGCCTACTAAGAACTGGCCCTTTCCAGTACCCACTATGGCCACTCAGGTCAAACCCAGACATTCCAAAGGCTCCAGGTTTCAGTCACAAGGTACTTTTAGAACAAAGCAATGGGGTGCCTCCACCTCCAAATCTGGAAGCAACAAGGCACCTTCCTATGGTAAACAGTCTCAATGACTTTCCACTGCAATCACCAAGCACTTATCTTTTGGCTGCCCCTTTGGGAGGAAAACTGGTGCTTCATGCACGAAACTGGTAACTGATTACCCAGGACAAATGGGTTTTAAATATAGTATCCCAGGGATACAGATTTCACTTCCACACATTGCCAATCCCAAACGGATGGCCAGATCTGCCTCCAAATCAGTGGGCAGAGGCCCAGAAACAAGTTATGTCCCTCATGAGTATGGGGGCTATTCAACCTGTACCAGAAAAGGAAAAGGGACAAGGTTTTTATTCAAGGCTTTTCCTGGTACCCAGAAAAGACAAATCATGGCGTCCAATTCAGGACTTATCCATTCTAAATACATTTCTGGACATTCCAAAATTCAAGATGCTGACTCTTCAACAGTTACTACCTATGATAGGCAAGGATGCCTGGTTGGTAACTCTAGACTTAAAAGAGGCACACCTGCATATCCCAATCAGGGAATCTTGCAGAAGATACCTCTGCTTCAAAGCAGGCTATTTGCATTACCAGTTCTCCGCACTGCCCTTTGGCTTATCTACTGCGCTCAGGGTCTTCACAAAGTGTCTGGCACCAGTAATTGCTTTTTGCAGGCAAAGAAATATTCAAATTTATCCATACCTGGATGACTGTTTAATTCAGGCAGAAAACAAGGACACTCTTCTAAAACATCTGGTGTTTGTAAAAAGGCTTCTAACCTAAGGTACACCATAAACGAAAAGAAATCACAACTGGTACCCTCTCAAATAATTACATTCCTGGGTGCAAGCTTGAATACAACTGCCAGATGACTTGCCTCATGCCAGAAAAGCAAATTCAATTGATGACTTACTTCAAACAGGTGGCCACAAAAACCCAGCTATCTGCAAGACAAATTCTGCAGGCCTAGGGGTTCATGGCCTCCTGCATTCTTCTAATTCCATATGCAAGACTGCATATGAGGAAACTTCAGTGGTACCTAAAAAGCTTATGGAATCAACATTGTCACAGCCTGGAAACAATGATTCCTATCATTCCTTGCCTGCAACTAGAGTTCCTATGGTTGGCAGAGGCCTGCCACCAAAACAAGGGACTGTCATTCATTCCACCCCTTCCATCCAAACCCTGACTACAGATGTATCAGATTATGCTTGGGGGGCACATCTGGCATGGAGATGCATTCAGGACCAATGGAGCCCAAATCAAATGCACCTACATATCAATCAGAAAGAGATGCTAGCTGTACAGAATGCTCTGACAGCCTTCAAGGACTATCTTCATCCAGGACAACTACTGATAAAGACAGACAACACCACAGTCATGTGGTACATAAACAAGCAGGGGGGTACACATTCCTACCCCCTTTGCAGACTAGCCATGGCATTGTGGAACACGGCCTTGACTTATCAAATACATCTACAAGCTCAATTCCTGCCTGGAAAACAAAATATTCTGGCAGACGAACTAAGCAGAAATCTTATGGACCGAATGGAAACTGGATCCACAAATCTTCAGCATGTTGACACCAAATGGAGGAGCCTAGACATAGATCTTTATGCCTCACCCCAAAACATTCAGTTGGACAAATTCTGCACAATAATTAATCACAAAAAAGCTTGGAAAGTGGATGCTCTATCCTTCAACTGGAAAAACCTATCAGTCTATGCCTTTCCCCCTCTGTCTCTGGTCTCCAACGTCTTACTAAAAGTCAGACAAGAAAAAACAAAAATGATTCTGATTGCTCCAGACTGGCCTCGCCAACACTGGTGCCCACTCCTGCGCAATATGACACATCTTCCTCTGTGGTACCTGCCTCAGACACCTTACCTACTGTCGCAGCAGAACTATCAAATTCTGCACACTCAGCTCCAAACTTTGAATCTTGCAGCATGGCTAATCAACTAATTTCACCAGTTACATCTCTCAGCAAACCTGTGATGGATGTCATTTTGGAGGCTTGGAGGCCTATTAGTAGAAAATCTTATGCTGACAAATGGAAAAGATTCTGTGCTTGGAACCAGGCACAAGGAATAAGCACAGCATTGCCCTGTATTCCTCAGATTCTTCAATACTTAACTGAGATGCTGCACAAGGGCCTATCTTTTTCTTCCTTAAAAATCCATGCCTCTGCCATTTCAGCTCATTACAACACAGAGCCTCCCCTTTTTTCTCATCCTCTACTAAAGCAGTATCTCAGAGGGGCCAACAATTTAAGATCTCCCAGGAGAGTACTGACTCCTGCATGGGACCTCAATTTTGTTTTGGAAAAACTCACTTTACCTCCTTTTGAGCCAGCTGCTACTGCGGACCTAAAATTTCTCTCTTGGAAAACAGCTTTTCTTTTAGCAGTCACTTCAGCTAGAAGGATTTCAGAACTGCAGGCTCTTATGGCAGTGGAGCCTTTCATTATTTTTTACCCAGACATGGTGGCCTTCAGGACCAATCCATCCTTTATGCCTAAAGTGGTATCTAGTGTGGCCCTTAATCAGACCATTCATCTGCCGACTTTCGTCCCAAACCTACAGAACAAGGGTGAGTGGATTCTGCATTCATTGGATGTACATAGACAACTAAGATTCTACTTAAACAGGACAAAATCTCTAAGAAAATCAGAACAATTGCTGGTGGCATTTGCTGCAGGGGCAGAGGGAAAGGCTATTTCAAAGCAGACTATTTTAAAATGGATAAGCCATTGTATTTGTTTCTGCTACATGCACCATGGTAAACCTCCCAAAGGGGATCAGATCTCATTCCACCAGCGCTGCATGTACTTCTGCAGCCTTTCTCAGAGGAGTTCCTACCAGAGACATTCTAGAAGCTGCTACCTGGAGCTCAGTTCATACGTTCACCAAGCATTACCATTTATCTCTCTTCTCTAAATCCAGAGATGGCTTTGCCACTGCTGTCCTGCAGGGCCTTATAGCTGCTCCTAATGTTGTATAAATCCATCCTCCCAACCATAGCTTTGGGATTCTACCCAAATGTAATGACTGCAACAGTGAAACACGAAGAACATAGTACAGTTGTGTACACTTACCATAAATGTAGATGTTTGAGTGTATTCACTGTTGCAGTCCTGGTTACCCGCCCTCCAGCCCCCTGTTTTTTCTCTTACTATACCTCTCCTTTCCTTTACTATGCTTAAAAGCCTTTTTGGTGTATTTGCTTTTGTTTGGAGGTATATTTTTTGTGGTTTATATTATATGCATATATATTTATATATAATTTGCTCCCCATTTGGGGGGCACCTGACATCTGGGGCAAGAAAAACTGATGTTATGGCGCCGGCTGCTTGTTTTATACCCCTGATGACCTGATGTCATGGAAGAAGGGACAGCAACTGATGCAGAACCCAAGACTTTGTTAATCAGGCTGACTGAGGGCAACCTGCCAGCAGATTACCCAAATGCAATGACTGCAACAGTGAATACACTCGAACATCTACATTTATGCTAAGTGTACAGAACTGTACTTTGTGTCCACTTGTTTTAGAGGCTTTATGGGTCCTAAGCCGCGGTAGTGCAGCGGTAGCGTTGTTGCCTCACAGCAAAGGGTTCTCCCATTCGATTCTCGGCTGGAGCGCCTTCTGTGTGGAGTCTGCGTGTCCTCCCCGTGGTCGAGTGGCATTCGAAAGATATGCGTAGAATGGGCGTGCCTTCGTTGAAGGTTGGGCATTGAGCTGGCACCTCGGCACCCGTAAATAATCTACTGCCAATCATTAGCAGACTGGAGTTCCACTGTGGTGACCCCTAACCGGGAAAAGCCGAAAGAAAAAAAACAACAACAGGCTTGATCGGTCCCGAGTCATGTCAAAAAGTAAAAAGGATTCTGTGAAATCAGAACTGGGTCAAGAGCCAGCCCATGCACTAGGCAACCTAGGCTGCTGCCTAGAGACCAGTGCTGGCTGGGGGATCTGGCCAGACCTTTAAAAAAACCTGGAAGTACCAGGCATTCAGCTCAGAAGCAAGTCTGCAAATCACCGCAGATGATGTATGTGAAGAGAGCATTTCAGTATCAGAACATCCACCCCGGAAAGCACAACTGGGAGATTAGTTTAACATAGAAAACCAAGAAAGGAGAGATTTATGCACAGAAGATGTGGTTTAGCAAGAGTGGTCAGGACATTCCTTTTAGTAGCAGAATGGTGGTTTCAGTGGGGCTTAGCAGAGACTGCAGTGTGTGGTTTCAGGGAGAGATTACAGTGTGTGTGTGTTTGTGTGTGTGTTTGTGTGTGTGTTTGTGTGTGTGTGTGTGTGTGTGTGTGTGTGTGTGTGTGTGTGTGTGTGTGTGTGTGTGTGTGTGTGCACGTGTGCGCGCATGCTGTTTATTTACTAGGAGCATTCCATTCGGCAGTAGAGTCTCTTTAGAAGGGAACCCGAGTAACTAAAGCTCCAAATAACAACAATAAGTGTAAGCACAGTTATAATTAATACACATTTTTTACAGATGTCCTTCATGGATGCATCTGCAGTCATAACAACTGGGTTGTCCTGTCGTCGGGCAGCCCTTCAGTCGGCCGGATTCCAAAGTCCGGGTCCGGCTTCGGCTGATGTCGCACTTCACCCGACGTCATCTCTGTTGGTCTTCGGGTATAAAAGCATCAGCCGACGCCATTTTCCTCAGTCTTTCTTGCCGCGTGGCGCCCGAAGCAGAAGCTGTTCGCAAGTGCCGGTCGGTCGGATCCAGAGATTACTTCTACCGAATACTACTTCGAAGACTTCTAAAGCTAAGTACCCCGTTGGGGACTCTTTCTTGCCTCAGCCGATGTCAGAAAAAGTTAATAATTGTTTAACCTGTGGGAACAAATACCTCATAAAGATTTCCACTCTTATTGTCTGCCTTGTTTAGGCCCAGCCCACGACGTAGCAGCCTGTTTGGCCTGTGCTTCTTTCAACCAACGAACGCTTAGGCGTCGGTCGGAGTTTGCAGAACAGTTTTTCGGTTCTGATTTTGCGTACATTATGCCGTCGGATCCTCCGACTACCCAATCTGCCAAAACGCAAAGATAAAGACCGACACTCGCGGTCCGCGGTTTCGGCGAAACCATGGTTAAGCAAACCGCGAGTGTCTCGGTTTCGGCGAAACCGAGAAAACTGATCAAAGTACAGCTGAACCTATCTCTACAACTGAGGCCCCTGCTACCACTCTTGAATCGGCCTCAGAAATTTTATCCACTACGGTGGTTGCCACTGACTTATCAGACACCATTCCCTTGGATGTCTCTACCCCAGCACGTGGTGCTGCTAGGCCTCCAGCAGCCATGTCCATTAAGGCCTTCGCCAGGGCTAAAGCAGCCAAGACTACTAAGACAGTGCCTGTTAAACCCCCACAACCAGGCCCTCTTCTAGTTCTCAAATGCTTACTTTGGCAGAAGATTTAATTTCATTAATTAGAGGATCTCAATCTCACCCAGACAGGGCCTCTCAGCCCCCAGAGAAGAGACCTAGGGCAGAGCCTCCTGAGCCAGTGTCCTCTGATGATTCTGCTGACGAATCAGACATAACTGACCAGCCAGAGGCTCCTTTCTCCAATTTTGAAGATTCTGATGCTGAAGAATCCATTCCAGCTGCTTCCCCACCAGAAGAATTCTCCTTTGGGGAAACCTTACATGCCATGCGAGAGCAGTTCCAATGGCAGCAACAGGATTTTTCAGACTCCAGAAAAGACTTAGGACCTTTCTGCACCTCCCACAGCACAGGCCCTTAGCTATACCTCCTGTTCTCTCTGTGGTGGATGATGCTTTCAATGATGTCTGCTCCGCTCCAGATTCTTTACCCCAGCCCCTGCCAAACCAGACAGATTTTACAGGGTGCCAGATACTCATCACCACCTTTACAAGGCCCCACTTGCAGACCCCGAAACTATATCCCAGGGTCCCAAGGCAGTAGCGACCATAGCTAAAACCCTATTCCTTCTGAAAGGGAAGCAAGGTCATTAGACAGATGGGGTAAAAGGTCTACACTTCAGCTACTCTCTCAGCTAGAGCTTTAAACTGTCAGTTTCACATGATACAATACCAAGAGTTTATGCTTGATCAGTTAACTAAAAACTAACCACTGATGAATCTCTTGATAAGAAATATGTATTAGAAATGGTAAATAACATACAACAGGTTAGCAACCATTCCTTAAAATGTGGCTATGATGCACTGGAGGCTTCATTTAGATCAGCCATGACTGGCACAGTGATAAGAAGGCATGCATGGCTAAAGGAGCAAGCTTTACCAGATCATGTTAAAGCTAAGTTGCTAGATGCTCCTATGGATAAGACAAGTTTGTTTGGTACACCTGCCCAGCAGGTTATGAAGAAAATGGAAGAAAAGGCAAAATCTGTTCAAACGGTTAAAGATTTCTTGCAGGTTCAACCCCAAGGTTTAGCAGGAACTGGCCTGCCAAAAATTGGTCCTTTCCTGACTCCACAAAATTTCAAAGGGGCAGGAATAGACGTTCCAGAGGCAGAAACCAATCCAGAGGAGGTGCCTACAGAGGACGACAGTGGCAAGGTAACAACAGAGGCACAGACACAACCACTGCCACTACATCAGCACAACCACAGTGACTTAACCCTAAATCCGCCTACCAGGGAACAAATAGCAGCTCCTCTAGGCGGAAAGTTAACCTTATTTTCAAAGAACTGGCACTACATAACAAAAGACAAGTGGATTTTACAAACCATAGATCAAGGTTACCGGTTTCACTTCCACACTTTACCAGTCAAAAGAGGAATGCCAAATCTACCTCCAAATCAAAAAACAGAGGCACTACAACAGATAATGGAGTTAGCAAACATGAGAGCTGTGGAAAGAGTGCCAACAGCAGAGCAAGGAAAGGGGTTCTACTCCAGACTATTCCTAGTTCCAAGAAAGGAAAAACGTTGGAGACCAATTCTCGACCTGTCCACCTTAAATACATACATCATTGTCCCAAAATTCAAAATGCTGACCCTACAGCAACTTCTTCCCATGCTGGGCAAGGAGTCTTGGCTGGTACCTCTAGATCTCAAGGAGGCATACCTGCACGTCCCCATTTGACCAATCTGCAGAAGATACCTCAGATTTCTTGCAGGATCAGAGCACTATCAATTCTCAGCATTGCCCTTTGGCTTATCTACTGCGCCCAGAGTATTCACAAAATGCCTGGCATCAGTAATCGCCCATTGCAGACTACAGGGAATTCAAATTTACCCATACCTGGACGACTGCCTGCTACAAGGGACAACAAAAGCAAGCTGACAACAGATTTACAAAGGGTCATTTACTTGCTACAAGCACTGGGATACACAGTCAATTTACAAAAGTCAAGGCTGATACCATCCCAAACAAGGACATTCTTGGGCTGAATTGGACACAGTAAAACAAATGGCATTCCTGACTACAGAAAAACAAAAGAACTCCCTCTTTACTTCTTGGCACTAACAAAACTGAACAAGTTAACAGCAAGAAAAGTACTGCAGGCCTTGGGCTTCATGGCATCATGCATAATCTTGGTCCCATTTGCCAGACTACATATGAGAAAACTACAGTGGTACCTAAAGAATTTATGGTCCCAACACAGACACAGCCTAGAAACAGAAATCCCACTAATTCCATGCTTAAAGCAGGAGTTCCTATGGTGGGCTCAGGCATGTCAGTCAAACCCAGGCCTACCCTTTCGCAGATGTCAAGCAAACCAGACCATCACAACAGACGCTTCAGACCTAGGATGGGGGGCCCACATGCTGGACAAATGCGTGCAAGGATTGTGGACACAGGATCAACTTCACCTGCACATCAACCTAAAAGAAATGCTGGCAGTAAAACTGGCAATCCAAAAGTTCAAACCATTTCTCCAAGAGGGCCAGTTGATGATAAGGACAGACAACACCACAGTCATGTGGTACATCAACAAACAGGGAGGCACTCATTCATACCCCTATGCAGAATGACTTTGGAGCTGTGGACCCTGGCACTCAGCTACAACATCCAGTTACAGGCAATATTTGTACCGGGAAAAGAAAATACTCTAGCAGACATATTAAGCAGAACCACATCGGATGCCCACGAATGGAAGCTGCACCCGGACATCTTCAAGACCATCTCAAAGAAATGGGAATGCCTCAGATAGATCTATTCGCATCACCTCTCAATCACCAGCTCAAAAGTTCTGCACAAGGACATTCCACCCACTAGCATGGAAAGTGGATTCGCTCTCCTTCAGCTGGAAAGGCCTAACAGCATATGCATTCCCACCTCTTCCCTTGATACACAAAGTACTACTAAAAATCAAGGAAGAACGTCCAAGGATAATCCTGATAGCTCCAAACTGGCCAAGACAACACTGGTACCCACTGCTGAGGAGCATGTCTCGGAACAATATGTGGCCAATACCCCTGATGCCTTTGATGTTAACTCAGAACAACTACAGCATCATACATCCAAACCTAAAAACGTTGCAACTGACTGCATGGAACATCACATAGCAGCAGCTAATCCAGAACTTTCCCAAAGAGTTAAAGACATTATTCTTGAAGCACGCAGACCTTCAACAAGAAGGAACTATGCTGGAAAATGGAAAAGGTTTGTCATTTGGAATACAGAAAGAGGAAAAGATGTGTCAAACATAGATATGCCTAACATTCTGGAGTATCTGGCCGAACTTCTTCATTCAGGCCTGTCCTACTCCTCCATCAAGATACATGCATCAGCTATTTCAGCAGAATACAGCTTTGATCCACCTGTTTTTTCGCACCCTTTGCTCAGGCAGTTCCTCAGAGGAATCAAGAATGTAAAACCTCCAAGGAAACCACCATTACCAGCTTGGGACTTAAACTTTGTGCTAGAAAAGTTGACACTATCACCCTTTGAACCAGCAGCAACAGCAGACCTACAACACCTGTCATGGAAAACTGCTTTCCTACTGGCAATTACTTCAGCAAGGAGGGTTTCAGAACTACAGGCCTTAATGGCAGTGCAACCCTTCCTAATCTTCCACCAAGATAGAGTGTCCATGAGGACTAATCCTACATTTATGCCTAAGGTGGTATCCAGAGTGTCTTTAAACCAGGCAATCCATCTACCTACCTTCTTTCCCAACCCACAAAACAGAGGGGAAAGAATACTGCATACCTTGGATGTTCATAGACAGCTACGCTACTACTTGGACAGAACAATAAATAGCAGAAAGACTGACCAACTTTTGTAGCCTATGCAACAGGAAGGGAAGGAAAAGCTATTTCCAAACAGACAATCTCAAAATGGATAGGAAATTGCATACGATTCTGTTACTCCTTCCATGGAAAACCAATTCCACAGAACATAAGACCTCATTCTACAAGGGCAACAGCCACTACCACAGCCTTCTTACGAGGAGTGGCAACCAAAGACATTATTGAGGCGGCTACTTGGACCTCCGTGCATACATTTGCCAAGCATTATAATTTGCCTCTATATTCCAGATCCCGAGCAGGGTTTGCCACTGCTGTACTGCAAGGGATCCTAAACACACCATAATCTACTTTTATCCTCCTCCCTAGTTGGCTATGGTATTCTACCCAGTTGTTATGACTGCAGATGCATCCATGAAGGACATAGTACAGTTTTGTACCTACCATAAATGTAGATGTCCGAACTGGATAGCATCTGCAGTCAGGATTACCCTCCCTCCTTCCCTCTGTGGTACTCCTAGGGTGTTTACCCTCCTAATAGCTAGCTGGTGGGGGAGGCTGTTATGGTGTATTTGTTTGTATATATGTACATACATGCTTATTTTTGTGTTTACCTCTATCTTTTTGGAAACATTGGCATATATCCAAATTTTAGCCTTCAAGAGGGCTACTGGCATCTGGGGCAAGAAACACTGAGGAAAATGGCGTCGGCTGATGCTTTTATACCCGAAGACCAACAGAGATGACGTCGGGTGAAGTGCTACATCAGCCGAAGCCGGACCCGGACTTTGGAATCCGGCCGACTGAAGGGCTGCCTGACGACAGGACAACCCAGTTGTTATGACTGCAGATGCTATCCAGTTCGGACATCTACATTTATGGTAGGTACAAAACTACTTTCTATTTCAATTTATATACTAAAAAGAGAATGTATAGTGGTTTAAATAATCTACTGAGCATAGGCAATGAGTAACTGAAAAAAGTAAGCATGGTTGTCATGATGTGTGATGTAATATAAATTAGAAAAACAAGTACTCTAGCAAATCATGGAAATGTAGAAAATGTAATAAAACTGATTTTAAATAAATATGTGATGTAGAAAAATCTGACTCGAAGCAATAGCTACTTAATATAGCATCATCTGTTAGGCTGATTACGTAGGTGTTATATAAAAGGTTACTAGCATGATGTCAACAGGATTAAAAGACTAGTCAGAGATGCAGTTATCAAAAGTGTGTGCGTGTGTGTCGTCCTGCCTCTACACTAAACAGAGGTAATCCAGAGGGCTCCAGTGAAGTCTGGTATCCCACTTGTAACCAGAGCGTGACAGGACTAACGAGAAATGGACTGTAAAGGATATGTCCAGATAAAATCACTTTAGCTAGCAGATTTAGGAGACTCTCTCTCTGATACTCTCCCTGTGGGAGGAATGAAGATACTTTATTGAAGTTTCCAGTAGTATATTCAGTTAAGAAGGTAGATGGATGAGTGTTCTTGCTCTAATGTATTACATTCAACAGGTCAGTTATTTAAAGGCAGTTACAGACAATGGTGAGAGGGTCCATGGGAACTGATTGGAGGAAAATGTGGGAGATGGAAAAACAAGGAACCAATCCCAAATCTTAGCATCTAAGAATGCTGCATGAGGATGATTTACTAGATGCCAAACTTTTTGTTCACCCCCACCCAGAAATACTAAGCTTCTTTGGGATTCCAAAACCCCATAAGAATATACGTGATCCTCCTTACAAACCAGTAGTGGGAAGTAGTGGTTCCATAACTGAGACATTATCCATCTGCCTTGATGCCCTGATAAAACCAAGGGCAAAGGCCAACAAATCTTTTATTTTAGACTCTCTGGATTTTCTTGGTAAAATTAGAGACATTCCCGTTAGCAATTCTACTATCCTAGTGACATTAGATGTGGAAACACATTATACAGTGCTTCCAAATAACCACTGTATTCAGGCTACAACAGAGGCATATAAGAAAGACAGGAATGTATTACCAGGAGAGACATGTTCTAGGAAGGTTATTGGACCTAACCCTCAGGAACAACTAATTCATGTTCAACAGTAAGTTTTATAAGAAGACTACTAGAATAGCTATGAGGCGGCCATGGCCCCAAGCCTGGCCAATGTGGCTCTGGAAAAATGGGAGGAGGAAGAGGCAGTGTAACAAAGCCCCTATTTTGCATCGAATAAATGTTATCTCCATTTTACTGATGACATATTTATCATCTGGGAGTGGGACAAAGCCACACTGAATGAGTTTTACAACCATATCAGTAATTCCACTAGCTTCCTGAGATTCATGATCTGTCACGCCAAGATTTCGGTCAACTTCTTAGACATAACCATATCAAAGGACACTGAAAAAAAATGCCTGTCCAACAACCTGTTCAGAAAACCAATCAGGGTTAATATGCTGCTATACAGTAAAAGCATGCATCCCCAGATCACAAAGAGAAATGTTATAAAATCTCATGGGGATGAGAATTGCACACATCTCCAATAAGCTTAGAGATTTCATCACAAATCTAATCAGCCTACGCCAAGATTTTCTGCCTAGAGGGTACAGGAATAGATTACTAAATTCCATCCTCAACCCCATCAGAACTTTAAAAGAGGCAGATGACCTCATTTTGAGGGACTCTCCTTGGAGACTTCCAAGGCTCATCAGAAACCCAACACCGGGATCCACAGGAGGACAAAAGAAAAAGAAGCATGTCTGTCAGTTTTACAGTAGATTATAAAACAATCAAAAGGATCATGACTGACAGCTGGGTAATGTTTATAGACAATGAACAACTGGAAAAAAAACTTCTAGGAACATTAGAGACTGGGTAGAATGCAAATTCAGACCAGAGGAGGACAACAGAGGAACTTACCCCTGTGCCCCCCCTTTGCACTTAATGCAAATGCATGAGCCATGAGGACTACTTCTTTTGTCCAGTACTCCAGCTGTAATGTTGTTGCCTCAAAGCAAGAGGTTCTCCTGTTCGATTCTCAGCTGGAGTGCCTTCTGTGTGGAGTCTGCATGTCCTCCCTGTGGTCGAATGGCCTCCAAATGACATGCGTGAATGGGTGTGCCTTCACTGAAGTTTGGTCATCGGGCTGGCAACTCGGCACCATAAAAATCTACTGCCAATCATTAGTGGACCGGAGTTCCGCTGTGGCGACCCCTAACCAGGAAAAGCCAAAAAGACAAACAACTCAGGAGAAAAATCAACAACACTTGTTCTGGTAATTGCAATATAGTTGTTTTTACATTGGGAAAATTGTGAACAAATTCAAAATCAGGGTAGCACACCACCTGCCTGACATCATACTCCAGATCCTCAAAAAACAACTAGCGAAGCACTGTCATGATTTCCCAGACCATGGAGGTTTCCACTTCCACATCCTGGACAAGATCACTATGGGTCCACTTGAAGGAAACAAAAATGCAAACCTTAATAAAAAATGGAGTTACGGTGACAGATCAGGCTGGACACCTGCCACCACCATGATCTAAACACAAGTGCTTCCATTAAAAGTGTGCTGGCACTCAGGAAACTAAATTTTATTTTTATTTATTTTACATTTGTTAACCGGGCTAGTCTGGCTGGATACATGTCCATTTTCAGCAGAGGCCCGAGGAGAAAAGCTCCACTATCAGACTAAGACACTACAGATTAGGAAGTAACTAAATAAAACAAACAAATAACATAATGTACTCAGGTAAAATACAATTACATATATGGTTTTCATGGACTAGTCTAAGTAAATGACAAACAAAGTTCAGACAAGGGGCTGAGGAGAATAAGCTCCAGTGTTAGAAAATACAAAATAAAGTTAAAAAAATATCAGTAGTAACTGGTCGTGACAACAAAAGCAGGTATTGGCTAAACTAAATATTATATAGTGTTAAATATGCAGGTTGCTAGAGAAACAGGTAAGTAAATGTAGTTATTGTTAAGGAAAAGGGAGAAAATAAAGTAAACAGAAAGAGGAAAAAGTACAGTAATTGTTAGGTACAAGTATTACGGACTAAGTAGGTCAAGGGAATAGCCAGTTGGAGAAGGAGAGGAGGAGATAAAGACATTGATGAAATGTAAAGGTAGCAGTATTATAGGAGCTCAGCTAAAAAAAGCAAGAGACAGAAAAAAAAAGAAGGTCAGAGTGGGATGCAAACAGAAATTTGAAAAAGAGTGATGGTAGGAAAAGGGGCTGTGGAAGTCAGTGAAAGTTAGTACAGGGGAGCAAAAGTACTCAGGAGCAGAGTAGAGTGAGTAATAAGGTTGTTGAGTTCAGTCGGGATTGGAGCACGGACATAGCCAATGAATTAGTAGGTGAGTTTTCATTTGTTTTTTGAAAAGGTGACATGAGGCTAGGGAGGTCAGCTCTGCTGGGAGTTTATTCCAGTAAGAACCGATAGTGTTTGCAAAAAGGGAATCCCCTGATTTATTATGAGATTTCAATGTGGTAACTAGAAGCTTGTTGGCTGATCTGAGTGTAGTGAGATTTTTATAAGGAGTGATGATTTTGTTTAGTATGGGTGTGTTGGAGGGGTAATGTAGAATTTTAAAAGTGATGATCAGTTGTTGTAGGAGTATTAGGTTTGGGAGTTCAAGCCAGTTTAGTTTCTTTAAGTTATGACAGTGATGAGTTTGGAATGGAGAGCCAGTGGCAAATCTGGCTATACTGTGGTAGGCATTATTTAGTTTCTTCAGATTAGCTTTAGATATGTTGATAAAGGAAGGAGAGGCATACAGTAATGTAGAAATAAGGTGAGTTTGGGCTAGAGCCACTCGGGAAGTAGCCGTAAGAAAGGGCTTAAGTCTGTACAGGGCACCGATCTTTTTATTGACTGTCTTGATAGTTAAATCAATGTGATAGTCAAAATTTAGCTGATTATCTATGGTGACACCTAGCAGTTTGGTGCAATAGTCAGGTTTGATGATAGTGCCATTACAGGATGCAATGGAAAAAGTAATTGGGGTGGATTTAAAGGTTGGGGTGAAGAGTAGTAGTTTTGTTTTTTTGGGATTTAGGAGGAGACAGATGTGTTGAAACCATTTTTCTGCTGCAGTGAAGACCAATTGGGTAGCAGAGTGGAGTTCTGCTGGGGAAGAAGCAGAGCAGATGAGAGTGGAATCATCTGCATACTGTATACAAGTGGATGTAGGGAGGGAAGTGGGCAGGTTATTTATGAAAATTGAAAAAAGTAGGGGACCTAGGATGGATCCTTGTGGAACGCCAATAGTAACTGGGAGTTGAGAGGATAGATGGCTGTCCCAGAGGACAGCTTGTTTTCTATTAGTCAAGTATGAGTCAAACCATTGTAGAGCTTGTGAATCCAGTGAGAGGGATTTTAAGGTATCAAGGAGAAGTTGATGGTTGACCATATCAAATGCTTTTGAGAGGTCCAAGAATAGTGCAGAGGAGAACAGGTTGTTATTGCGGTTTTTATTGATAGTGTCAGTGAAGGAGAGAAGGGCGGTAGAAGTACTGTGGTGTGGTCTAAAACCATGTTGAGAGTCCACAAGCAAGTTGTTATTCAAGAGATAATGTAGAAGTTGATGGTGAATGCAGCGTTCCATTATTTTGGATAGAGGAGATAGAAGGGCAATAGGTCGAAAATTGGAGAGTTCATTGGAGTTTCCTCCTTTATGGAGGGGAATAATATGGGAGATTTTCCAGCAGGATGGGATTTTGGATTCAGTTATAGTTCTGTTTATTAAGATGGAGACTGGGTAGGCTATTTCAGTTGCAGCTACTTGTAGATATTCGGCTGGACGTTTGTCAGCAGAGGGGGTGCAGGGTTTGAGTTTCGATAGTAGTTTACGTATGTAGGTTGTTGAGACGGTATTAAACTTTAGCGTGTGGGTACTGTTTTGAGTGGGGGTAATTTGGAGGGATGGGGGGGAGTCATGGTGCTTGCAAGAGAGGTGACAGTTTCAGAGAAGAAGTTGTTGAAAGTGTCAGCTATTATGTTAGGTTGGGTTTGTGCTAAGCTAGCTGGGGTAGGTGTTTTGGTGTTGCCTGGATGGAGTAGTTTGTTTATTCCTGACCAAAATTGTTTTGGGTTTTGATTTTGGTTTTGTTGATATTGAAAGTGGTAGTTTTTCTTATCCAGATAGGTAAGTTTCTTTGTTTTGTTTCTGAGGTGTTTGAAGTTTTGATGGTCAATAGGGTTTTTTGTGGATCTCCATTTATTCCATAATTTATTCCTAGCTCGCATAGTTTGTTTAGTAGTTTTAGAGAGCCATGGGGCTGCTTTGGAACTGACTCTGACTAAGCGGGAAGGGGCATGCTGGATGAGAATTTGTAGGAAGGTATTGTTGAAATGGGTTACTGCTTCATCTATGGGGAGGTATTTTAGGGTTGACCAGTTATATTCCTTGAGTTCATTTTGAAAGGATGTTAGGTTGAATTCTGTTTTGTTATATTTGGTTCGATAAGTAGTTGGCTTGGGATTGTTGAATTTTGTTTAGTAATAAAGGTAGGGAGGTGGTCGCTGATATTGTCAGGAGTATTCCTGTTTTATAGGAGAGGGGATTGTTGTTGGTCAGTATCCAGTCTAGAATGGTTTGTTTGTGGGTGGATTTATGTATTCTAGTAGGGGAGTTGATGGTTTGATGAAAGTTAAAGAGATTAAGGTGAGTGGTGGGTGTGGGGGATATGCAGGAGTACCAGTCAATATTGAAGTCACCTAAGATTATGGTTTCCTGGGGAAAGCTACAGGAAGCCCAGCTTAGGATATTTTCTAGGGTATTAATGTTATTGCCTGGGGGGATGTAGGAGCATATTATGTTTATAGACTTGGATTTATTAACGTGGAGTTTGGTACAAAGTATTTCAGCATTTGCTGGGGAGGGAGGCAAGGAGTCAATTAAGGCTACCTGAAGTTGGGATTTGAAAAGGATGGCCACTCCTCCGCCCTTTTTATTAAGGCGATCCTGCCTTAAGGTGTTGTAGCCAGGGGGAGTGAATTCGTTGTCTTTGGTACTGGGTTTAAGCCAGGTTTCAGTGAGACAGAGGATATCAAAGGCGTAGAAATCAATTAAGGCATGGAGCTGTGTGACTTTGTTGTTAATGCTACGAATATTTAGGTGAGCAATAGAGAGAGAGTCAGTGTAGAAGGGTGAATTGGAATAGTTAGTGGTTTGGTTTGAAGGGGTGTGATTGAGGAGGGTATTGGGACCGGGATTGGGGTGGATGTCCCCATGTATAAGTAAAAGTGTTTGTGGGGTTTGAAAGACTTTAGTGTATTTGATAGGTATTAGATAGAACCGTTTGGAGGTTGTATACTTGTAATGGTGTACTTTATGGTAGAGAGGTGGGAGGTAGGGAGAGGTAGATAGTATATTAATATGTGTTTGGTTGGGTAAAAGACATGTAGTAGTAGTATGTTTGGCTAATGTAAGAGTTTGGTTCAGGTTAAGATATTCATAGGAGGTAAGTGTGTGGTAGTAAAGTAGGATGTTAAGGAGGACAATAGGAAAGATTGCGTTAAGTGTTAAAGGCATGTTGTTGTAGAGGGTGGTACTAGTAAAGTTGTAGGACTGTATGGTATGTAATGGTAGGGACAGGTAGTTGGAGAGAGGGTGTGGTTATAGGAGTGAGGAGTTGATTGGTAGATGTATTTGAAGTGATGAATGGTAGTTGTCTAATTGGGGGTGTGTCTAAGTAAGCATATAGGTAGGACCCCTGGGGGTGGGTGGGAATTGGGGGTAGGGAGGGGAGCGGAGTAAACGTAGCGGGGAAGAACAAGACGACCAGTTGCAGAAAAACAATCAGGCAAGAAGAGAGAAACAGGAGTAAAGGTAAAGGTGAGGAGAATGTATGATAAGTGGGGAGTAAGTGAAATAGTACTGGGTAGGATAGAGGAGTAACTCGTGAGAAGTGAATTCAGGGAAACTGGGAACAGAAAGCTATGGGGGTAAGGATACAGAAATAGGGTGGAAAATACAGTATAGAAAGGTGACCTAGTAGTCAGGCAGTGTGTGGCAGTGGAGATGTATCCTGCTAGAGTGGAGGGTCTAAAGGGGAGTGAGGATGAAGTAGTTTGGGTGAAAAAGATATCTAAAGGAGGTAAGGATAAAGTACAAGAAAGAAGAGAGGGGGGGGTGGCTGCTGGCTAGCCTACCTGGGAACCTACTAATGTTTTAACATGTATTTCATTTGAGTTTATCAGTTACAGCATCAATACATACTTTCAATGTCTTTCCAAAGGAAAGGTTTCTTTGATAGTTGTAAGGTAATGTCCTTAGTTAGCCCTAATGTTCCAAGGTTTCTGGCTGGGGATATTCAGGTGTTTGGTGCACAGACAAGCTGGAACACAGTGCTGGTAAGACAGAGAGAGAAAGGAAGTAAGGCAAAGAGTATTAATTTAGAGAGCAGGTAAAGATGTTATGCAGACACAGATGTTAACAATAATACATTTTAGTTGTAGCTCTATCAAACATGTAACTTTATGTAGAACCAGCAGCTATTAATAATGCACAGCAGTAATAACTTAGTAAGCAAAATGTTACCCAAACACAGTTAGATATGTAACACCATAATTGGTAATCCTTTGTAGCATTATCAGAAGTCTATGATTCCTTTTAGTGCCCGTAACTGCCGTGATTCAGTACCAGAGCACGTCCTTTCGACGTCTCAGGTAGTTTTGCCAGTATTTAGTAGTCAATGTTAATGAGGCTACTTAAGTAGAGGGCAGTATGCTTTTGGAGAGTTTCTACAAATCTCTAAAAAGTTGTCAAACCTACAAAATGACAGTATTCTGCTGAATAATGTTTACTAATGATCTAACAATGTAGCGATTAGGAAAGGAGGTCATAACTGGTCAATAGTTACTAAAACAAATCTTGAAGCGGACAACATCTATAAACAGGATCCGCGAAGGAACGCACTATAAATGTCTGCGTTTGCAGCAAGAGCAATAGTACAACAGCAGAAAAACGCTGTAAAGTTATAACGTTACCTCAAGGTACATTCCTTACAAGTCATAAAGCAAATACTCAGTTAGTATCTGCATTTGCATTAAAAGGTACAGCAATATACAAGTGAGAGCAAAGAAAAACAATGTGAATTAAAAATAGTAGCGTCTAGGCACATTCACTACAAGTCACATGAACAGCGCTCTGATTGTGTCAGCGTTTTTATCCAAAGCTAAAGCACTGAATGAGTAAATTATAGTAAAATACATTCTAAAAACTAAATGAAGCAAACAACAACGTGAGTTTCTAAAAGTTGTGTCTAGGTACATCTATTGCAAGCCACGTGTTGAACGCTCAGATAGTGTCAGCGTTTGCGTTAAAAGCCAAAGCATTATGCATAACTTGTAATTTGTAACAGTTCAAAAGCTAAAAGAAGCAAAAATATCAAATCATTTCATACAATAAAACATACTCTCTCTTACTGTAATTCGAACACAGGAGCCGAGCACACAGCAGCCAGGTGGAGTGGAGGAGAAGAAAGATGGCGTCGCTAGGAGCTGGGGTATACTTATAAGGTGAGCTAGGGCGTTGGGGCAGATGGGGAGGGGAAAAGAGACAAAAGCAGGTTTAGAGCAAGGTCCGCAGGATTGAACAGAACGAGGATCAGTGAGAGGTAGCAATACGTATGTTGCGGGGAGGGGCTTAGTGAGTTGGGGAAGTAGAGTACATGGGAGTGAAATGAGGGTAGGTAGGAGGAATAAGTATGGTGGGATAGATAAGTGGGAAAGCAGCACAGATAGATATACAGATAATGGAGACACGGAGAGGTCTGAGAGCTTAGAGTAGAACAGTAAGAAATACAGATAACAGAGGGGTTAATGCCCTGATGTTCCAAAGTTTCTGGCAACAAGACGACCAGTTGCAGAAAAACAATCAGGCAAGAAGAGAGAAACAGGAGTAAAGGTAAAGGTGAGGAGAATGTATGATAAGTGGGGAGTAAGTGAAATAGTACTGGGTAGGATAGAGGAGTAACTCGTGAGAAGTGAATTCAGGGAAACTGGGAACAGAAAGCTATGGGGGTAAGGATACAGAAATAGGGTGGAAAATACAGTATAGAAAGGTGACTTAGTAGTCAGGCAGTGTGTGGCAGTGGAGATGTATCCTGCTAGAGTGGAGGGTCTAAAGGGGAGTGAGGATGAAGTAGTTTGGGTGAAAAAGATATCTAAAGGAGGTAAGGATAAAGTACAAGAAAGAAGAGAGGGGGGGGGTGGCTGCTGGCTAGCCTACCTGGGAACCTACTAATGTTTTAACATGTATTTCATTTGAGTTTATCAGGTACAGCATCAATACATACTTTCAATGTCTTTCCAAAGGAAAGGTTTCTTTGATAGTTGTAAGGTAATGTCCTTAGTTAGCCCTAATGTTCCAAGGTTTCTGGCTGGGGATATTCAGGTGTTTGGTGCACAGACAAGCTGGAACACAGTGCTGGTAAGACAGAGAGAGAAAGGAAGTAAGGCAAAGAGTATTAATTTAGAGAGCAGGTAAAGATGTTATGCAGACACAGATGTTAACAATAATACATTTTAGTTGTAGCTCTATCAAACATGTAACTTTATGTAGAACCAGCAGCTATTAATAATGCACAGCAGTAATAACTTAGTAAGCAAAATGTTACCCAAACACAGTTAGATATGTAACACCATAATTGGTAATCCTTTGTAGCGTTATCAGAAGTCTATGATTCCTTTTAGTGCCCGTGAACTGCCGTGATTCAGTACCAGAGCACGCCCTTCGACGTCTCAGGTAGTTTTGCCAGTATTTAGTAGTCAATGTTAATGAGGCTACTTAAGTAGATGGCAGTATGCTTTTGGAGAGTTTCTACAAATCTCTAAAAAGTTGTCAAACCTACAAAATGACAGTATTCTGCTGAATAATGTTTACTAATGATCTAACAATGTAGCGATTAGGAAAGGAGGTCATAACTGGTCAATAGTTACTAAAACAAATCTTGCGAGCGGACAACATCTATAAACAGGATCCGCGTAAGGAACGCACTATAAATGTCTGCGTTTGCAGCAAGAGCAATAGTGCAACAGCAGAAAAACGCTGTAAAGTTATAACGTTACCTCAAGGTACATTCCTTACAAGTCATAAAGCAAATACTCAGTTAGTATCTGCGTTTGCATTAAAAGGTACAGCAATATACAAGTGAGAGCAAAGAAAAACAATGTGAATTAAAAATAGTAGCGTCTAGGCACATTCACTACAAGTCACATGAACAGCGCTCTGATTGTGTCAGCGTTTTTATCCAAAGCTAAAGCACTGAATGAGTAAATTATAGTAAAATACATTCTAAAACTAAATGAAGCAAACAACAACGTGAGTTTCTAAAAGTTGTGTCTAGGTACATCTATTGCAAGCCACGTGTTGAACGCTCAGATAGTGTCAGCGTTTGCGTTAAAAGCCAAAGCATTGTACGCATAACTTGAAAGTTGTAACAGTTCAAAAAGCTACAAGAAGCAAGGATAACAAATCATTTCATACAATAAAACATACTCTCTCTTACTGTAATTCCAACACAGGAGCCGAGCACACAGCAGCCAGGTGGAGTGGAGGAGAAGAAAGATGGCGTCGCTAGGAGCTGGGGTATACTTATAAGGTGAGCTAGGGCGTTGGGGCAGATGGGGAGGGGAAAAGAGACAAAAGCAGGTTTAGAGCAAGGTCCGCAGGATTGAACAGAACGAGGATCAGTGAGAGGTAGCAATACGTATGTTGCGGGGAGGGGCTTAGTGAGTTGGGGAAGTAGAGTACATGGGAGTGAAATGAGGGTAGGTAGGAGGAATAAGTATGGTGGGATAGATAAGTGGGAAAGCAGCACAGATAGATATACAGATAATGGAGACACGGAGAGGTCTGAGAGCTTAGAGTAGAACAGTAAGAAATACAGATAACAGAGGGGTTAATGCCCTGATGTTCCAAAGTTTCTGTCAACAAGACGACCAGTTGCAGAAAAACAATCAGGCAAGAAGAGAGAAACAGGAGTAAAGGTAAAGGTGAGTTCAACAGTAGACAGTCTGAGGGGAATGTATGATAAGTGGGGAATAAGTGAAATAGTACTGGGTAGGATAGAGGAGTAACTCGTGAGAAGTGAATTCAGGGAAACTGGGAACAGAAAGCTATGGGGGTAAGGATACAGAAATAGGGTGGAAAATACAGTATAGAAAGGTGACCTAGTAGTCAGGCAGTGTGTGGCAGTGGAGATGTATCCTGCTAGAGTGGAGGGTCTAAAGGGGAGTGAGGATGAAGTAGTTTGGGTGAAAAAGATATCTAAAGGAGGTAAGGATAAAGTACAAGAAAGAAGAGAGGGGGGGGTGGCTGCTGGCTAGCCTACCTGGGAACCTACTAATGCTTTAATATGTATTTCATTTGAGTTTATCAGTTACAGCATCAATACATACTTTCAATGTCTTTCCAAAGGAAAGGTTTCTTTGATAGTTGTAAGGTAATGTCCTTAGTTAGCCCTAATGTTCCAAAGTTTCTGGCTGGGGATATTCAGGTGTTTGGTGCACAGACAAGCTGGAACACAGTGCTGGTAAGACAGAGAGAGAAAGGAAGTAAGGCAAAGAGTATTAATTTAGAGAGCAGGTAAAGATGTTATGCAGACACAGATGTTAACAATAATACATTTTAGTTGTAGCTCTATCAAACATGTAACTTTATGTAGAACCAGCAGCTATTAATAATGCACAGCAGTAATAACTTAGTAAGCAAAATGTTACCCAAACACAGTTAGATATGTAACACCATAATTGGTAATCCTTTGTAGCGTTATCAGAAGTCTATGATTCCTTTTAGTGCCCGTAACTGCCGTGATTCAGTACCAGAGCACGTCCTTTCGACGTCTCAGGTAGTTTTGCCAGTATTTAGTAGTCAATGTTAATGAGGCTACTTAAGTAGAGGGCAGTATGCTTTTGGAGAGTTTCTACAAATCTCTAAAAAGTTGTCAAACCTACAAAATGACAGTATTCTGCTGAATAATGTTTACTAATGATCTAACAATGTAGCGATTAGGAAAGGAGGTCATAACTGGTCAATAGTTACTAAAACAAATCTTGCGAGCGGACAACATCTATAAACAGGATCCGCGTAAGGAATGCACTATAAATGTCTGAGTTTGCAGCAAGAGCAATAGTACAACAGCAGAAAAACGCTGTAAAGTTATAACGTTACCTCAAGGTACATTCCTTACAAGTCATAAAGCACAACACTCAGTTAGTATCTGCGTTTGCATTAAAAGTTACAGCAATATACAAGTGAAAGCAAAGAAAAACAATGTGAATTTAAAATAGTAGCGTCTAGGCACATTCACTACAAGTCACATGAAGAGCGCTCAGATTGTGTCAGCGTTTGTATCAAAAGCTAAAGCACTGAATGAATAAATTGTAGTAAATGCATTCTAAAAAACTAAATGAAGCAAACAACAACGTGGATTTCTAAAAGTTGTGTCTAGGTACATCTATTGCAAGCCACGTGTATAACGCTCAGATAGTGTCAGCGTTTGCATTAAAAGCCAAAGCATTGTACGCATAACTTGTAATTTGTAACAGTTCAAAAGCTAAAAGAAGCAAAAATATCAAATCATTTCATACAATAAAACATACTCTCTCTTACTGTAATTCGAACACAGGAGCGGAGCACACAGCAGCCAGGTGGAGTGGAGGAGAAGAAAGATGGCGTCGCTAGGAACTGGGGTATACTTATAAGGTGAGCTAGGGCGTTGGGGCAGATGGGGAGGGGAAAAGAGACAAAAGCAGGTTTAGAGCAAGGTCCGCAGGATTGAACAGAACGAGGATCAGTGAGAGGTAGCAATACGTATGTTGCGAGGAGGGGCTTAGTGAGTTGGGGAAGTAGAGTACATGGGAGTGAAATGAGGGTAGGTAGGAGGAATAAGTATGGTGGGATAGATAAGTGGGAAAGCAGCACAGATAGATATACAGATAATGGAGACACGGAGAGGTCTGAGAGCTTAGAGTAGAACAGTAAGAAATACAGATAACAGAGGGGTTAATGCCCTGATGTTCCAAAGTTTCTGGCAACAAGACGACCAGTTGCAGAAAAACAATCAGGCAAGAAGAGAGAAACAGGAGTAAAGGTAAAGGTGAGGAGAATGTATGATAAGTGGGGAGTAAGTGAAATAGTACTGGGTAGGATAGAGGAGTAACTCGTGAGAAGTGAATTCAGGGAAACTGGGAACAGAAAGCTATGGGGGTAAGGATACAGAAATAGGGTGGAAAATACAGTACAGAAGGTGACCTAGTAGTCAGGCAGTGTGTGGCAGTGGAGATGTATCCTGCTAGAGTGGAGGGTCTAAAGGGGAGTGAGGATGAAGTAGTTTGGGTGAAAAAGATATCTAAAGGAGGTAAGGATAAAGTACAAGAAAGAAGAGAGGGGGGGGGTGGCTGCTGGCTAGCCTACCTGGGAACCTACTAATGTTTTAACATGTATTTCATTTGAGTTTATCAGTTACAGCATCAATACATACTTTCAATGTCTTTCCAAAGGACAGGTTTCTTTGATAGTTGTAAGGTAATGTCCTTAGTTAGCCCTAATGTTCCAAGGTTTCTGGCTGGGGATATTCAGGTGTTTGGTGCACAGACAAGCTGGAACACAGTGCTGGTAAGACAGAGAGAGAAAGGAAGTAAGGCAAAGAGTATTAATTTAGAGAGCAGGTAAAGATGTTATGCAGACACAGATGTTAACAATAATACATTTTAGTTGTAGCTCTATCAAACATGTAACTTTATGTAGAACCAGCAGCTATTAATAATGCACAGCAGTAATAACTTAGTAAGCAAAATGTTACCCAAACACAGTTAGATATGTAACACCATAATTGGTAATCCTTTGTAGCGTTATCAGAAGTCTATGATTCCTTTTAGTGCCCGTAGCTGCCGTGATTCAGTACCAGAGCACGCCTTTCGACGTCTCAGGTAGTTTTGCCAGTATTTAGTAGTCAATGTTAATGAGGCTACTTAAGTAGAGGGCAGTATGCTTTTGGAGAGTTTCTACAAATCTCTAAAAAGTTGTCAAACCTACAAAATGACAGTATTCTGCTGAATAATGTTTACTAATGATCTAACAATGTAGCGATTAGGAAAGGAGGTCATAACTGGTCAATAGTTACTAAAACAAATCTTTGAGCGGACAACATCTATAAACAGGATCCGTAAGGAAGCACTATAAATGTCTGCGTTGCAGCAAGAGCAATAGTACAACAGCAGAAAAACGCTGTAAAGTTATAACGTTACCTCAAGGTACATTCCTTACAAGTCATAAAGCAAATACTCAGTTAGTATCTGCGTTTGCATTAAAAGGTACAGCAATATGCAAGTGAGAGCAAAGAAAACAATGTGAATTAAAATAGTAGCGTCTAGGCACATTCACTACAAGTCACATGAACAGCTCTGATTGTGTCAGCGTTTTATCCAAAGCTAAAACACTGAATGAGTAAATTATAGTAAAATACATTCTAAAAACTAAATAAAGCAAACAACAACGTGAGTTTCTAAAAGTTGTGTCTAGGTACATCTATTGCAAGCCACGTGTTGAACGCTCAGATAGTGTCAGCATTTGCGTTAAAAGCCAAAGCATTGTACGCATAACTTGAAAGTTGTAACAGTTCAAAAAGCTACAAGAAGCAAGGATAACAAATCATTTCATACAATAAAACATACTCTCTTACTGTAATTCGAACACAGGAGCCGAGCACACAGCAGCCAGGTGGAGTGGAGGAGAAGAAAGATGGCGTCGCTAGGAGCTGGGGTATACTTATAAGGTGAGCTAGGGCGTTGGGGCAGATGGGGAGGGGAAAAGAGACAAAAGCAGGTTTAGAGCAAGGTCCGCAGGATTGAACAGAACGAGGATCAGTGAGAGGTAGCAATACGTATGTTGCGGGAGGGGCTTAGTGAGTTGGGGAAGTAGAGTACATGGGAGTGAAATGAGGGTAGGTAGGAGGAATAAGTATGGTGGGATAGATAAGTGGGAAAGCAGCACAGATAGATATACAGATAATGGAGACACGGAGAGGTCTGAGAGCTTAGAGTAGAACAGTAAGAAATACAGATAACAGAGGGGTTAATGCCCTGATGTTCCAAAGTTTCTGGCAACAAGACGACCAGTTGCAGAAAAACAATCAGGCAAGAAGAGAGAAACAGGAGTAAAGGTAAAGGTGAGTGAGGAGAATGTATGATAAGTGGGGAGTAAGTGAAATAGTACTGGGTAGGATAGAGGAGTTACTCGTGAGAAGTGAAGTCAGGGAAACTGGGAACAGAAAGCTATGGGGGTAAGGATACAGAAATAGGGTGGAAAATACAGTATAGAAGGTGACCTAGTAGTCAGGCAGTGTGTGGCAGTGGAGATGTATCCTGCTAGAGTGGAGGGTCTAAAGGGGAGTGAGGATGAAGTAGTTTGGGTGAAAAAGATATCTATAGGAGGTAAGGATGAAGTACAAGAAAGAAGAGAAGGGGGGTGGCTGCTGGCTAGCCTACCTGGGAACCTACTAATGCTTTAATATGTATTTCATTTGAGTTTATCAGTTACAGCATCAATACATACTTTCAATGTCTTTCCAAAGGACAGGTTTCTTTGATAGTTGTAAGGTAATGTCCTTAGTTAGCCCTAATGTTCCAAAGTTTCTGGCTGGGGATATTCAGGTGTTTGGTGCACAGACAAGCTGGAACACAGTGCTGGTAAGACAGAGAGAGAAAGGAAGTAAGGCAAAGAGTATTAATTTAGAGAGCAAGTAAAGATGTTATGCAGACACAGATGTTAACAATAATACATTTTAGTTGTAGCTCTATCAAACATGTAACTTTATGTAGAACCAGCAGCTATTAATAATGCACAGCAGTAATAACTTAGTAAGCAAAATGTTACCCAAACACAGTTAGATATGTAACACCATAATTGGTAATCCTTTGTAGCATTATCAGAAGTCTATGATTCCTTTTAGTGCCCGTAACTGCCGTGATTCAGTACCAGAGCACGTCCTTTCGACGTCTCAGGTAGTTCTGCCACTATTTAGTAGTCAATGTTAATGAGGCTACTTAAGTAGAGGGCAGTATGCTTTTGGCGAGTTTCTACAAATCTCTAAAAAGTTGTCAAACCTACAAAATGACAGTATTCTGCTGAATAATGTTTACTAATGATCTAACAATGTAGCGATTAGGAAAGGAGGTCATAACTGGTCAATAGTTACTAAAACAAATCTTGCGAGTGGACAACATCTATAAACAGGATCCTCGTAAGGAACGCACTATAAATGTCTGCGTTTGCAGCAAGAGCAATAGTACAACAGCAGAAAAACGCTGTAAAGTTATAACGTTACCTCAAGGTACATTCCTTACAAGTCATAAAGCAACACTCAGTTAGTATCTGCGTTTGCATTAAAAGGTACAGCAATATACAGGTGAGAGCAAAGAAAAACAATGTGAATTAAAAATAGTAGCGTCTAGGCACATTCACTACAAGTCACATGAACAGCTCTGATTGTGTCAGCGTTTTATCCAAAGCTAAAACACTGAATGAGTAAATTATAGTAAAATACATTCTAAAACTAAATGAAGCAAACAACAACGTGAGTTTCTAAAAGTTGTGTCTAGGTACATCTATTGCAAGCCACGTGTTGAACGCTCAGATAGTGTCAGCGTTTGCGTTAAAAGCCAAAGCATTATGCATAACTTGAAAGTTGTAACAGTTCAAAAGCTACAAGAAGCAAGGATAACAAATCATTTCATACAATAAAACATACTCTCTTACTGTAATTCCAAAACAGGAGCCGAGCACACAGCAGCCAGGTGGAGTGGAGGAGAAGAAAGATGGCGTCGCTAGGAGCTGGGGTATACTTATAAGGTGAGCTAGGGCGTTGGGGCAGATGGGGAGGGGAAAAGAGACAAAAGCAGGTTTAGAGCAAGGTCCGCAGGATTGAACAGAACGAGGATCAGTGAGAGGTAGCAATACGTATGTTGCGGGGAGGGGCTTAGTGAGTTGGGGAAGTAGAGTACATGGGAGTGAAATGAGGGTAGGTAGGAGGAATAAGTATGGTGGGATAGATAAGTGGGAAAGCAGCACAGATAGATATACAGATAATGGAGACACGGAGAGGTCTGAGAGCTTAGAGTAGAACAGTAAGAAATACAGATAACAGAGGGTTAATGCCCTGATGTTCCAAAGTTTCTGGCAACAAGACGACCAGTTGCAGAAAAACAATCAGGCAGGAAGAGAGAAACAGGAGTAAAGGTAAAGGTGTGAGGAGAATGTATGATAAGTGGGGAGTAAGTGAAATAGTACTGGGTAGGATAGAGGAGTAACTCGTGAGAAGTGAATTCAGGGAAACTGGAACAGAAAGCTATGGGGGTAAGGATACAGAAATAGGGTGGAAAATACAGTACAGAAGGTGACCTAGTAGTCAGGCAGTGTGTGGCAGTGGAGATGTATCCTGCTAGAGTGGAGGGTCTAAAGGGGAGTGAGGATGAAGTAGTTTGGGTGAAAAAGATATCTATAGGAGGTAAGGATGAAGTACAAGAAAGAAGAGAGGGGGGGGGTGGCTGCTGGCTAGCCTACCTGGGAACCTACTAATGTTTTAACATGTATTTCATTTGAGTTTATCAGTTACAGCATCAATACATACTTTCAATGTCTTTCCAAAGGACAGGTTCCTTTGATAGTTGTAAGGTAATGTCCTTAGTTAGCCCTAATGTTCCAAAGATTCTGGCTGGGGATATTCAGGTGTTTGGTGCACAGACAAGCTGGAACACAGTGCTGGTAAGACAGAGAGAGAAAGGAAGTAAGGCAAAGAGTATTAATTTAGAGAGCAGGTAAAGATGTTATGCAGACACAGATGTTAACAATAATACATTTTAGTTGTAGCTCTATCAAACATGTAACTTTATGTAGAACCAGCAGCTATTAATAATGCACAGCAGTAATAACTTAGTAAGCAAAATGTTACCAAAACACAGTTAGATATGTAACACCATAATTGGTAATCCTTTGTAGCATTATCAGAAGTCTATGATTCCTTTTAGTGCCCGTAACTGCCGTGATTCAGTACCAGAGCACGTCCTTTCGACGTCTCAGGTAGTTTTGCCACTATTTAGTAGTCAATGTTAATGAGGCTACTTAAGTAGATGGCAGTATGCTTTAAGAGAGTTTTTACAAATCTCTAAAAGTTGTCAAACCTACAAAATGACAGTATTCTGCTGAATAATGTTTACTAATGATCTAACAATGTAGCGATTAGGAAAGGAGGTCATAACTGGTCAATAGTTACTAAAACAAATCTTGCGAGCGGACAACATCTATAAACAGGATCCGCGTAAGGAACGCACTATAAATGTCTGCGTTTGCAGCAAGAGCAATAGTACAACAGCAGAAAAACGCTGTAAAGTTATAACGTTACCTCAAGGTACATTCCTTACAAGTCATAAAGCAAATACTCAGTTAGTATCTGCGTTTGCATTAAAAGGTACAGCAATATACCAGTGAGAGCAAAGAAAACAATGTGAATTAAAAATAGTAGCGTCTAGGCACATTCACTACAAGTCACATGAACAGCGCTCTGATTGTGTCAGCGTTTTTATCCAAAGCTAAAGCACTGAATGAGTAAATTATAGTAAAATACATTCTAAAACTAAATGAAGCAAACAACAACGTGAGTTTCTAAAAGTTGTGTCTAGGTACATCAATTGCAAGCCACGTGTTGAACGCTCAGATAGTGTCAGCGTTTGCGTTAAAAGCCAAAGCATTGTACGCATAACTTGAAAGTTGTAACAGTTCAAAAAGCTACAAGAAGCAAGGATAACAAATCATTTCATACAATAAAACATACTCTCTTACTGTAATTCGAAAACAGGAGCCGAGCACACAGCAGCCAGGTGGAGTGGAGGAGAAGAAAGATGGCGGCGCTAGGAGCTGGGGTATACTTATAAGGTGAGCTAGGGCGTTGGGGCAGATGGGGAGGGAAAAGAGACAAAAGCAGGTTTAGAGCAAGGTCCGCGAGATTGAACAGAACGAGGATCAGTGAGAGGTAGCAATACGTATGTTGCGGGAGGGGCTTAGTGAGTTGGGGAAGTAGAGTACATGGGAGTGAAATGAGGGTAGGTAGGAGGAATAAGTATGGTGGGATAGATAAGTGGGAAAGCAGCACAGATAGATATACAGATAATGGAGACACGGAGAGGTCTGAGAGCTTAGAGTAGAACAGTAAGAAATACAGATAACAGAGGGTTAATGCCCTGATGTTCCAAAGTTTCTGGCAACAAGACGACCAGTTGCAGAAAAACAATCAGGCAGGAAGAGAGAAACAGGAGTAAAGGTAAAGGTGAGGAGAATGTATGATAAGTGGGGAGTAAGTGAAATAGTACTGGGTAGGATAGAGGAGTTACTCGTGAGAAGTGAATTCAGGGAAACTGGGAAAGAAAGTTATGGGGGTAAGGATACAGAAATAGGGTGGAAAATACAGTATAGAAGGTGACCTAGTAGTCAGGCAGTGTGTGGCAGTGGAGATGTATCCTGCTAGAGTGGAGGGTCTAAAGGGGAGTGAGGATGAAGTAGTTTGGGTGAAAAAGATATCTAAAGGAGGTAAGGAGGAAGTACAAGAAAGAAGAGGGGGGGTGGCTGCTGGCTAGCCTACCTGGGAACCTACTAATGTTTTAACATGTATTTCATTTGAGTTTATCAGTTACAGCATCAATACATACTTTCAATGTCTTACCAAAGGACAGGTTCCTTTGATAGTTGTAAGGTAATGTCCTTAGTTAGCCCTAATGTTCCAAGGTTTCTGGCTGGGGATATTCAGGTGTTTGGTGCACAGACAAGCTGGAACACAGTGCTGGTAAGACAGAGAGAGAAAGGAAGTAAGGCAAAGAGTATTAATTTAGAGAGCAGGTAAAGATGTTATGCAGACACAGATGTTAACAATAATACATTTTAGTTGTAGCTCTATCAAACATGTAACTTTATGTAGAACCAGCAGCTATTAATAATGCACAGCAGTAATAACTTAGTAAGCAAAATGTTACCCAAACACAGTTAGATATGTAACACCATAATTGGTAATCCTTTGTAGCGTTATCAGAAGTCTATGATTCCTTTTAGTGCCCGTAACTGCCGTGATTGAGTAACAGAGCACGTCCTTTCGACGTCTCAGGTAGTTCTGCCACTATTTAGTAGTCAATGTTAATGAGGCTACTTAAGTAGATGGCAGTATGCTTTAAGAGAGTTTTTACAAATCTCTAAAAAGTTGTCAAACCTACAAAATGACAGTATTCTGCTGAATAATGTTTACTAATGATCTAACAATGTAGCGATTAGGAAAGGAGGTCATAACTGGTCAATAGTTACTAAAACAAATCTTGCGAGCGGACAACATCTATAAACAGGATCCGCGTAAGGAACGCACTATTATGTCTGCGTTGCAGCAAGAGCAATAGTACAACAGCAGAAAAACGCTGTAAAGTTATAACGTTACCTCAAGGTACATTCCTTACAAGTCATAAAGCAAATACTCAGTTAGTATCTGCGTTTGCATTAAAAGGTACAGCAATATACAAGTGAGAGCAAAGAAAAACAATGTGAATTTAAAATAGTAGCGTCTAGGCACATTCACTACAAGTCACATGAACAGCTCAGATTGTGTCAGCGTTTGTATCAAAAGCTAAAGCACTGAATGAATAAATTGTAGTAAATGCATTCTAAAAAACTAAATGAAGCAAACAACAACGTGGATTTCTAAAAGTTGTGTCTAGGTACATCTATTGCAAGCCACGTGTATAACGCTCAGATAGTGTCAGCGTTTGCATTAAAAGCCAAAGCATTGTACGCATAACTTGTAATTTGTAACAGTTCAAAAGCTAAAAGAAGCAAAAATATCAAATCATTTCATACAATAAAACATACTCTTTCTTACTGTAATTCCAAAACAGGAGCCGAGCACACAGCAGCCAGGTGGAGTGGAGGAGAAGAAAGATGGCGTCGCTAGGAGCTGGGGTATACTTATAAGGTGAGCTAGGGCGTTGGGGCAGATGGGGAGGGGAAAAGAGACAAAAGCAGGTTTAGAGCAAGGTCCGCGAGATTGAACAGAACGAGGATCAGTGAGAGGTAGCAATACGTATGTTGCGGGGAGGGGCTTAGTGAGTTGGGGAAGTAGAGTACATGGGAGTGAAATGAGGGTAGGTAGGAGGAATAAGTATGGTAGGATAGATAAGTGGGAAAGCAGCACAGATAGATATACAGATAATGGAGACACGGAGAGGTCTGAGAGCTTAGAGTAGAACAGTAAGAAATACAGATAACAGAGGGGTTAATGCCCTGATGTTCCAAAGTTTCTGGCAACAAGACGACCAGTTGCAGAAAAACAATCAGGCAGGAAGAGAGAAACAGGAGTAAAGGTAAAGGTGAGGAGGAGAATGTATGATAAGTGGGGAGTAAGTGAAATAGTACTGGGTAGGATAGAGGAGTTACTCGTGAGAAGTGAATTCAGGGAAACTGGGAAAGAAAGTTATGGGGGTAAGGATACAGAAATAGGGTGGAAAATACAGTATAGAAAGGTGACCTAGTAGTCAGGCAGTGTGTGGCAGTGGAGGTGTATCCTGCTAGAGTGGAGGGTCTAAAGGGGAGTGAGGATGAAGTAGTTTGGGTGAAAAAGATATCTAAAGGAGGTAAGGATAAAGTACAAGAAAGAAGAGGGGGGGGTGGCTGCTGGCTAGCCTGCCTGGGAACCTACTAATGTTTTAACATGTATTTCATTTGAGTTTATCAGTTACAGCATCAATACATACTTTCAATGTCTTTCCAAAGGAAATGTTTCTTTGATAGTTGTAAGGTAATGTCCTTAGTTAGCCCTAATGTTCCAAAGTTTCTGGCTGGGGATATTCAGGTGTTTGGTGCACAGCCAAGCTGGAACACAGTGCTGGTAAGAGAGAGAGAGAAAGGAGGTAAGGCAAAGAGTATTAATATAGAGAGCAGGTAAAGATGTTATGCAGACACAGATGTTAACAATAATACATTTTAGTTGTAGCTCTATCAAACATGTAACTTTATGTAGAACCAGCAGCTATTAATAATGCACAGCAGTAATAACTTAGTAAGCAAAATGTTACCCAAACACAGTTAGATATGTAACACCATAATTGGTAATCCTTTGTAGCGTTATCAGAAGTCTATGATTCCTTTTAGTGCCCGTAACTGCCGTGATTCAGTACCAGAGCACGCCCTTTCGACGTCTCAGGTAGTTTTGCCAGTATTTAGTAGTCAATGTTAATGAGGCTACTTAAGTAGAGGGCAGTATGCTTTTGGAGAGTTTCTACAAATCTCTAAAAAGTTGTCAAACCTACAAAATGACAGTATTCTGCTGAATAATGTTTACTAATGATCTAACAATGTAGCGATTAGGAAAGGAGGTCATAACTGGTCAATAGTTACTAAAACAAATCTTGCGAGCGGACAACATCTATAAACAGGATCCGCGTAAGGAACGCACTATAAATGTCTGCGTTTGCAGCAAGAGCAATAGTACAACAGCAGAAAAACGCTGTAAAGTTATAACGTTACCTCAAGGTACATTCCTTACAAGTCATAAAGCAAATACTCAGTTAGTATCTGCGTTTGCATTAAAAGGTACAGCAATATACAAGTGAGAGCAAAGAAAAACAATGTGAATTAAAAATAGTAGCGTCTAGGCACATTCACTACAAGTCACATGAACAGCGCTCTGATTGTGTCAGCGTTTTTATCCAAAGCTAAAGCACTGAATGAGTAAATTATAGTAAAATACATTCTAAAAACTAAATGAAGCAAACAACAACGTGAGTTTCTAAAAGTTGTGTCTAGGTACATCTATTGCAAGCCACGTGTTGAACGCTCAGATAGTGTCAGCGTTTGCGTTAAAAGCCAAAGCATTATGCATAACTTGTAATTTGTAACAGTTCAAAAGCTAAAAGAAGCAAAAATATCAAACCATTTCATACAATAAAACATACTCTCTCTTACTGTAATTCGAACACAGGAGCCGAGCACACAGCAGCCAGGTGGAGTGGAGGAGAAGAAAGATGGCGTCGCTAGGAGCTGGGGTATACTTATAAGGTGAGCTAGGGCGTTGGGGCAGATGGGGAGGGGAAAAGAGACAAAAGCAGGTTTAGAGCAAGGTCCGCAGGATTGAACAGAACGAGGATCAGTGAGAGGTAGCAATCATTATGTTGCGGGAGGGGCTTAGTGAGTTGGGGAAGTAGAGTACATGGGAGTGAAATGAGGGTAGGTAGGAGGAATAAGTATGGTGGGATAGATAAGTGGGAAAGCAGCACAGATAGATATACAGATAATGGAGACACGGAGAGGTCTGAGAGCTTAGAGTAGAACAGTAAGAAATACAGATAACAGAGGGGTTAATGCCCTGATGTTCCAAAGTTTCTGGCAACAAGACGACCAGTTGCAGAAAAACAATCAGGCAAGAAGAGAGAAACAGGAGTAAAGGTAAAGGTGAGGAGAATGTATGATAAGTGGGGAGTAAGTGAAATAGTACTGGGTAGGATAGAGGAGTAACTCGTGAGAAGTGAATTCAGGGAAACTGGGAACAGAAAGCTATGGGGGTAAGGATACAGAAATAGGGTGGAAAATACAGTATAGAAGGTGACCTAGTAGTCAGGCAGTGTGTGGCAGTGGAGATGTATCCTGCTAGAGTGGAGGGTCTAAAGGGGAGTGAGGATGAAGTAGTTTGGGTGAAAAGATATCTAAAGGAGGTAAGGATAAAGTACAAGAAAGAAGAGGGGGGGGTGGCTGCTGGCTAGCCTACCTGGGAACCTACTAATGTTTTAACATGTATTTCATTTGAGTTTATCAGTTACAGCATCAATACATACTTTCAATGTCTTTCCAAAGGAAAGGTTTCTTTGATAGTTGTAAGGTAATGTCCTTAGTTAGCCCTAATGTTCCAAGGTTTCTGGCTGGGGATATTCAGGTGTTTGGTGCACAGACAAGCTGGAACACAGTGCTGGTAAGACAGAGAGAGAAAGGAAGTAAGGCAAAGAGTATTAATTTAGAGAGCAGGTAAAGATGTTATGCAGACACAGATGTTAACAATAATACATTTTAGTTGTAGCTCTATCAAACATGTAACTTTATGTAGAACCAGCAGCTATTAATAATGCACAGCAGTAATAACTTAGTAAGCAAAATGTTACCCAAACACAGTTAGATATGTAACACCATAATTGGTAATCCTTTGTAGCGTTATCAGAAGTCTATGATTCCTTTTAGTGCCCGTAACTGCCGTGATTCAGTACCAGAGCACGCCCTTCGACGTCTCAGGTAGTTTTGCCAGTATTTAGTAGTCAATGTTAATGAGGCTACTTAAGTAGAGGGCAGTATGCTTTGGAGAGTTTCTACAAATCTCTAAAAAGTTGTCAAACCTACAAAATGACAGTATTCTGCTGAATAATGTTTACTAATGATCTAACAATGTAGCGATTAGGAAAGGAGGTCATAACTGGTCAATAGTTACTAAAACAAATCTTGCGAGCGGACAACATCTATAAACAGGATCCGCGTAAGGAACGCACTATAAATGTCTGCGTTTGCAGCAAGAGCAATAGTACAACAGCAGAAAAACGCTGTAAAGTTATAACGTTACCTCAAGGTACATTCCTTACAAGTCATAAAGCAAATACTCAGTTAGTATCTGCGTTTGCATTAAAAGGTACAGCAATATACAAGTGAGAGCAAAGAAAACAATGTGAATTAAAATAGTAGCGTCTAGGCACATTCACTACAAGTCACATGAACAGCTCTGATTGTGTCAGCGTTTTATCCAAAGCTAAAGCACTGAATGAGTAAATTATAGTAAAATACATTCTAAAAACTAAATGAAGCAAACAACAACGTGAGTTTCTAAAAGTTGTGTCTAGGTACATCTATTGCAAGCCACGTGTTGAACGCTCAGATAGTGTCAGCGTTTGCGTTAAAAGCCAAAGCATTACGCATAACTTGAAAGTTGTAACAGTTCAAAAAGCTACAAGAAGCAAGGATAACAAATCATTTCATACAATAAAACATACTCTCTCTTACTGTAATTCGAACACAGGAGCCGAGCACACAGCAGCCAGGTGGAGTGGAGGAGAAGAAAGATGGCGTCGCTAGGAGCTGGGGTATACTTATAAGGTGAGCTAGGGCGTTGGGGCAGATGGGGAGGGGAAAAGAGACAAAAGCAGGTTTAGAGCAAGGTCCATGAGGATTGAACAGAACGAGGATCAGTGAGAGGTAGCAATACGTATGTTGCGGGGAGGGGCTTAGTGAGTTGGGGAAGTAGAGTACATGGGAGTGAAATGAGGGTAGGTAGGAGGAATAAGTATGGTGGGATAGATAAGTGGGAAAGCAGCACAGATAGATATACAGATAATGGAGACACGGAGAGGTCTGAGAGCTTAGAGTAGAACAGTAAGAAATACAGATAACAGAGGGTTAATGCCCTGATGTTCCAAAGTTTCTGGCAACAAGACGACCAGTTGCAGAAAAACAATCAGGCAAGAAGAGAGAAACAGGAGTAAAGGTAAAGGTGAGGAGAATGTATGATAAGTGGGGAGTAAGTGAAATAGTACTGGGTAGGATAGAGGAGTAACTCGTGAGAAGTGAATTCAGGAAACTGGGAACAGAAAGCTATGGGGGTAAGGATACAGAAATAGGGTGGAAAATACAGTATAGAAAGGTGACCTAGTAGTCAGGCAGTGTGTGGCAGTGGAGATGTATCCTGCTAGAGTGGAGGGTCTAAAGGGGAGTGAGGATGAAGTAGTTTGGGTGAAAAAGATATCTAAAGGAGGTAAGGATAAAGTACAAGAAAGAAGAGAGGGGGGGGTGGCTGCTGGCTAGCCTACCTGGGAACCTACTAATGTTTTAACATGTATTTCATTTGAGTTTATCAGTTACAGCATCAATACATACTTTCAATGTCTTTCCAAAGGAAAGGTTTCTTTGATAGTTGTAAGGTAATGTCCTTAGTTAGCCCTAATGTTCCAAGGTTTCTGGCTGGGGATATTCAGGTGTTTGGTGCACAGACAAGCTGGAACACAGTGCTGGTAAGACAGAGAGAGAAAGGAAGTAAGGCAAAGAGTATTAATTTAGAGAGCAGGTAAAGATGTTATGCAGACACAGATGTTAACAATAATACATTTTAGTTGTAGCTCTATCAAACATGTAACTTTATGTAGAACCAGCAGCTATTAATAATGCACAGCAGTAATAACTTAGTAAGCAAAATGTTACCCAAACACAGTTAGATATGTAACACCATAATTGGTAATCCTTTGTAGCGTTATCAGAAGTCTATGATTCCTTTTAGTGCCCGTAACTGCCGTGATTCAGTACCAGAGCACGTCCTTTCGACGTCTCAGGTAGTTTTGCCAGTATTTAGTAGTCAATGTTAATGAGGCTACTTAAGTAGAGGGCAGTATGCTTTTGGAGAGTTTCTACAAATCTCTAAAAAGTTGTCAAACCTACAAAATGACAGTATTCTGCTGAATAATGTTTACTAATGATCTAACAATGTAGCGATTAGGAAAGGAGGTCATAACTGGTCAATAGTTACTAAAACAAATCTTGCGAGCGGACAACATCTATAAACAGGATCCGCGTAAGGAACGCACTATAAATGTCTGCGTTTGCAGCAAGAGCAATAGTACAACAGCAGAAAAACGCTGTAAAGTTATAACGTTACCTCAAGGTACATTCCTTACAAGTCATAAAGCAAATACTCAGTTAGTATCTGCGTTTGCATTAAAAGGTACAGCAATATACAAGTGAGAGCAAAGAAAAACAATGTGAATTAAAAATAGTAGCGTCTAGGCACATTCACTACAAGTCACATGAACAGCGCTCTGATTGTGTCAGCGTTTTTATCCAAAGCTAAAGCACTGAATGAGTAAATTATAGTAAAATACATTCTAAAAACTAAATGAAGCAAACAACAACGTGAGTTTCTAAAAGTTGTGTCTAGGTACATCTATTGCAAGCCACGTGTTGAACGCTCAGATAGTGTCAGCGTTTGCGTTAAAAGCCAAAGCATTGTACGCATAACTTGAAAGTTGTAACAGTTCAAAAAGCTACAAGAAGCAAGGATAACAAATCATTTCATACAATAAAACATACTCTCTCTTACTGTAATTCGAACACAGGAGCCGAGCACACAGCAGCCAGGTGGAGTGGAGGAGAAGAAAGATGGCGTCGCTAGGAGCTGGGGTATACTTATAAGGTGAGCTAGGGCGTTGGGGCAGATGGGGAGGGGAAAAGAGACAAAAGCAGGTTTAGAGCAAGGTCCGCAGGATTGAACAGAACGAGGATCAGTGAGAGGTAGCAATCATTATGTTGCGGGGAGGGGCTTAGTGAGTTGGGGAAGTAGAGTACATGGGAGTGAAATGAGGGTAGGTAGGAGGAATAAGTATGGTGGGATAGATAAGTGGGAAAGCAGCACAGATAGATATACAGATAATGGAGACACGGAGAGGTCTGAGAGCTTAGAGTAGAACAGTAAGAAATACAGATAACAGAGGGGTTAATGCCCTGATGTTCCAAAGTTTCTGGCAACAAGACGACCAGTTGCAGAAAAACAATCAGGCAAGAAGAGAGAAACAGGAGTAAAGGTAAAGGTGAGGAGAATGTATGATAAGTGGGGAGTAAGTGAAATAGTACTGGGTAGGATAGAGGAGTAACTCGTGAGAAGTGAATTCAGGAAACTGGGAACAGAAAGCTATGGGGGTAAGGATACAGAAATAGGGTGGAAAATACAGTATAGAAAGGTGACCTAGTAGTCAGGCAGTGTGTGGCAGTGGAGATGTATCCTGCTAGAGTGGAGGGTCTAAAGGGGAGTGAGGATGAAGTAGTTTGGGTGAAAAAGATATCTAAAGGAGGTAAGGATAAAGTACAAGAAAGAAGAGAGGGGGGGGGTGGCTGCTGGCTAGCCTACCTGGGAACCTACTAATGTTTTAACATGTATTTCATTTGAGTTTATCAGTTACAGCATCAATACATACTTTCAATGTCTTTCCAAAGGAAAGGTTTCTTTGATAGTTGTAAGGTAATGTCCTTAGTTAGCCCTAATGTTCCAAGGTTTCTGGCTGGGGATATTCAGGTGTTTGGTGCACAGACAAGCTGGAACACAGTGCTGGTAAGACAGAGAGAGAAAGGAAGTAAGGCAAAGAGTATTAATTTAGAGAGCAGGTAAAGATGTTATGCAGACACAGATGTTAACAATAATACATTTTAGTTGTAGCTCTATCAAACATGTAACTTTATGTAGAACCAGCAGCTATTAATAATGCACAGCAGTAATAACTTAGTAAGCAAAATGTTACCCAAACACAGTTAGATATGTAACACCATAATTGGTAATCCTTTGTAGCGTTATCAGAAGTCTATGATTCCTTTTAGTGCCCGTAACTGCCGTGATTCAGTACCAGAGCACGCCCTTCGACGTCTCAGGTAGTTTTGCCAGTATTTAGTAGTCAATGTTAATGAGGCTACTTAAGTAGAGGGCAGTATGCTTTGGAGAGTTTCTACAAATCTCTAAAAAGTTGTCAAACCTACAAAATGACAGTATTCTGCTGAATAATGTTTACTAATGATCTAACAATGTAGCGATTAGGAAAGGAGGTCATAACTGGTCAATAGTTACTAAAACAAATCTTATGACGGACAACATCTATAAACAGGATCCGCGTAAGGAACGCACTATAAATGTCTGCGTTTGCAGCAAGAGCAATAGTACAACAGCAGAAAAACGCTGTAAAGTTATAACGTTACCTCAAGGTACATTCCTTACAAGTCATAAAGCAAATACTCAGTTAGTATCTGCGTTTGCATTAAAAGGTACAGCAATATACAAGTGAGAGCAAAGAAAAACAATGTGAATTAAAAATAGTAGCGTCTAGGCACATTCACTACAAGTCACATGAACAGCTCTGATTGTGTCAGCGTTTTTATCCAAAGCTAAAGCACTGAATGAGTAAATTATAGTAAAATACATTCTAAAACTAAATGAAGCAAACAACAACGTGAGTTTCTAAAAGTTGTGTCTAGGTACATCTATTGCAAGCCACGTGTTGAACGCTCAGATAGTGTCAGCGTTTGCGTTAAAAGCCAAAGCATTGTACGCATAACTTGAAAGTTGTAACAGTTCAAAAAGCTACAAGAAGCAAGGATAACAAATCATTTCATACAATAAAACATACTCTCTCTTACTGTAATTCGAACACAGGAGCCGAGCACACAGCAGCCAGGTGGAGTGGAGGAGAAGAAAGATGGCGTCGCTAGGAGCTGGGGTATACTTATAAGGTGAGCTAGGGCGTTGGGGCAGATGGGGAGGGGAAAAGAGACAAAAGCAGGTTTAGAGCAAGGTCCGCAGGATTGAACAGAACGAGGATCAGTGAGAGGTAGCAATACGTATGTTGCGGGAGGGGCTTAGTGAGTTGGGGAAGTAGAGTACATGGGAGTGAAATGAGGGTAGGTAGGAGGAATAAGTATGGTGGGATAGATAAGTGGAAAGCAGCACAGATAGATATACAGATAATGGAGACACGGAGAGGTCTGAGAGCTTAGAGTAGAACAGTAAGAAATACAGATAACAGAGGGTTAATGCCCTGATGTTCCAAAGTTTCTGGCAACAAGACGACCAGTTGCAGAAAAACAATCAGGCAAGAAGAGAGAAACAGGAGTAAAGGTAAAGGTGAGGAGAATGTATGATAAGTGGGGAGTAAGTGAAATAGTACTGGGTAGGATAGAGGAGTAACTCGTGAGAAGTGAATTCAGGGAAACTGGGAACAGAAAGCTATGGGGGTAAGGATACAGAAATAGGGTGGAAAATACAGTATAGAAAGGTGACCTAGTAGTCAGGCAGTGTGTGGCAGTGGAGATGTATCCTGCTAGAGTGGAGGGTCTAAAGGGGAGTGAGGATGAAGTAGTTTGGGTGAAAAGATATCTAAAGGAGGTAAGGATAAAGTACAAGAAAGAAGAGAGGGGTGGCTGCTGGCTAGCCTACCTGGGAACCTACTAATGTTTTAACATGTATTTCATTTGAGTTTATCAGTTACAGCATCAATACATACTTTCAATGTCTTTCCAAAGGAAAGGTTTCTTTGATAGTTGTAAGGTAATGTCCTTAGTTAGCCCTAATGTTCCAAGGTTTCTGGCTGGGGATATTCAGGTGTTTGGTGCACAGACAAGCTGGAACACAGTGCTGGTAAGACAGAGAGAGAAAGGAAGTAAGGCAAAGAGTATTAATTTAGAGAGCAGGTAAAGATGTTATGCAGACACAGATGTTAACAATAATACATTTTAGTTGTAGCTCTATCAAACATGTAACTTTATGTAGAACCAGCAGCTATTAATAATGCACAGCAGTAATAACTTAGTAAGCAAAATGTTACCCAAACACAGTTAGATATGTAACACCATAATTGGTAATCCTTTGTAGCGTTATCAGAAGTCTATGATTCCTTTTAGTGCCCGTAACTGCCGTGATTCAGTACCAGAGCACGTCCTTTCGACGTCTCAGGTAGTTTTGCCAGTATTTAGTAGTCAATGTTAATGAGGCTACTTAAGTAGAGGGCAGTATGCTTTTGGAGAGTTTCTACAAATCTCTAAAAGTTGTCAAACCTACAAAATGACAGTATTCTGCTGAATAATGTTTACTAATGATCTAACAATGTAGCGATTAGGAAAGGAGGTCATAACTGGTCAATAGTTACTAAAACAAATCTTGCTTGGCGGACAACATCTATAAACAGGATCCGGTAAGGAACGCACTATAAATGTCTGCGTTTGCAGCAAGAGCAATAGTACAACAGCAGAAAACACTGTAAAGTTATAACGTTACCTCAAGGTACATTCCTTACAAGTCATAAAGCAAATACTCAGTTAGTATCTGCGTTTGCATTAAAAGGTACAGCAATATACAAGTTAGAGCAAAGAAAACAATGTGAATTAAAAATAGTAGCGTCTAGGCACATTCACTACAAGTCACATGAACAGCGCTCTGATTGTGTCAGCGTTTTTATCCAAAGCTAAAGCACTGAATGAGTAAATTATAGTAAAATACATTCTAAAACTAAATGAAGCAAACAACAACGTGAGTTTCTAAAAGTTGTGTCTAGGTACATCTATTGCAAGCCACGTGTTGAACGCTCAGATAGTGTCAGCGTTTGCGTTAAAAGCCAAAGCATTGTGCTCATAACTTGAAAGTTGTAACAGTTCAAAAAGCTACAAGAAGCAAGGATAACAAATCATTTCATACAATAAAACATACTCTCTCTTACTGTAATTCGAACACAGGAGCCGAGCACACAGCAGCCAGGTGGAGTGGAGGAGAAGAAAGATGGCGTCGCTAGGAGCTGGGGTATACTTATAAGGTGAGCTAGGGCGTTGGGGCAGATGGGGAGGGGAAAAGAGACAAAAGCAGGTTTAGAGCAAGGTCCGCAGGATTGAACAGAACGAGGATCAGTGAGAGGTAGCAATCATTATGTTGCGGGAGGGGCTTAGTGAGTTGGGGAAGTAGAGTACATGGGAGTGAAATGAGGGTAGGTAGGAGGAATAAGTATGGTGGGATAGATAAGTGGGAAAGCAGCACAGATAGATATACAGATAATGGAGACACGGAGAGGTCTGAGAGCTTAGAGTAGAACAGTAAGAAATACAGATAACAGAGGGGTTAATGCCCTGATGTTCCAAAGTTTCTGGCAACAAGACGACCAGTTGCAGAAAAACAATCAGGCAAGAAGAGAGAAACAGGAGTAAAGGTAAAGGTGAGGAGAATGTATGATAAGTGGGGAGTAAGTGAAATAGTACTGGGTAGGATAGAGGAGTAACTCGTGAGAAGTGAATTCAGGGAAACTGGGAACAGAAAGCTATGGGGGTAAGGATACAGAAATAGGGTGGAAAATACAGTATAGAAAGGTGACCTAGTAGTCAGGCAGTGTGTGGCAGTGGAGATGTATCCTGCTAGAGTGGAGGGTCTAAAGGGGAGTGAGGATGAAGTAGTTTGGGTGAAAAGATATCTAAAGGGGGTAAGGACAAAGTACAAGACAGAAGAGCGGGGAGGGGGTGGCTGCTGGCTAGCCTACCTGGGAACCTACTAATGTTTTAACATGTATTTCATTTGAGTTTATCAGTTACAGCATCAATACATACTTTCAATGTCTTTCCAAAGGAAAGGTTTCTTTGATAGTTGTAAGGTAATGTCCTTAGTTAGCCCTAATGTTCCAAGGTTTCTGGCTGGGGATATTCAGGTGTTTGGTGCACAGACAAGCTGGAACACAGTGCTGGTAAGACAGAGAGAGAAAGGAAGTAAGGCAAAGAGTATTAATTTAGAGAGCAGGTAAAGATGTTATGCAGACACAGATGTTAACAATAATACATTTTAGTTGTAGCTCTATCAAACATGTAACTTTATGTAGAACCAGCAGCTATTAATAATGCACAGCAGTAATAACTTAGTAAGCAAAATGTTACCCAAACACAGTTAGATATGTAACACCATAATTGGTAATCCTTTGTAGCGTTATCAGAAGTCTATGATTCCTTTTAGTGCCCGTAACTGCCGTGATTCAGTACCAGAGCACGTCCTTTCGACGTCTCAGGTAGTTTTGCCAGTATTTAGTAGTCAATGTTAATGAGGCTACTTAAGTAGAGGGCAGTATGCTTTTGGAGAGTTTCTACAAATCTCTAAAAAGTTGTCAAACCTACAAAATGACAGTATTCTGCTGAATAATGTTTACTAATGATCTAACAATGTAGCGATTAGGAAAGGAGGTCATAACTGGTCAATAGTTACTAAAACAAATCTTGCGAGCGGACAACATCTATAAACAGGATCCGCGTAAGGAACGCACTATAAATGTCTGCGTTTGCAGCAAGAGCAATAGTACAACAGCAGAAAAACGCTGTAAAGTTATAACGTTACCTCAAGGTACATTCCTTACAAGTCATAAAGCAAATACTCAGTTAGTATCTGCGTTTGCATTAAAAGGTACAGCAATATACAAGTGAGAGCAAAGAAAAACAATGTGAATTAAAAATAGTAGCGTCTAGGCACATTCACTACAAGTCACATGAACAGCGCTCTGATTGTGTCAGCGTTTTTATCCAAAGCTAAAGCACTGAATGAGTAAATTATAGTAAAATACATTCTAAAAACTAAATGAAGCAAACAACAACGTGAGTTTCTAAAAGTTGTGTCTAGGTACATCTATTGCAAGCCACGTGTTGATCGCTCAAATAGTGTCAGCGTTTGCGTTAAAAGCCAAAGCATTGTCGCATAACTTGAAAGTTGTAACAGTTCAAAAAGCTACAAGAAGCAAGGATAACAAATCATTTCATACAATAAAACATACTCTCTCTTACTGTAATTCGAACACAGGAGCCGAGCACACAGCAGCCAGGTGGAGTGGAGGAGAAGAAAGATGGCGTCGCTAGGAGCTGGGGTATACTTATAAGGTGAGCTAGGGCGTTGGGGCAGATGGGGAGGGGAAAAGAGACAAAAGCAGGTTTAGAGCAAGGTCCGCAGGATTGAACAGAACGAGGATCAGTGAGAGGTAGCAATACGTATGTTGCGGGGAGGGGCTTAGTGAGTTGGGGAAGTAGAGTACATGGGAGTGAAATGAGGGTAGGTAGGAGGAATAAGTATGGTGGGATAGATAAGTGGGAAAGCAGCACAGATAGATATACAGATAATGGAGACACGGAGAGGTCTGAGAGCTTAGAGTAGAACAGTAAGAAATACAGATAACAGAGGGGTTAATGCCCTGATGTTCCAAAGTTTCTGGCAACAAGACGACCAGTTGCAGAAAAACAATCAGGCAAGAAGAGAGAAACAGGAGTAAAGGTAAAGGTGAGGAGAATGTATGATAAGTGGGGAGTAAGTGAAATAGTACTGGGTAGGATAGAGGAGTAACTCGTGAGAAGTGAATTCAGGGAAACTGGGAACAGAAAGCTATGGGGGTAAGGATACAGAAATAGGGTGGAAAATACAGTATAGAAAGGTGACCTAGTAGTCAGGCAGTGTGTGGCAGTGGAGATGTATCCTGCTAGAGTGGAGGGTCTAAAGGGGAGTGAGGATGAAGTAGTTTGGGTGAAAAAGATATCTAAAGGAGGTAAGGATAAAGTACAAGAAAGAAGAGAGGGGGGGGGTGGCTGCTGGCTAGCCTACCTGGGAACCTACTAATGTTTTAACATGTATTTCATTTGAGTTTATCAGTTACAGCATCAATACATACTTTCAATGTCTTTCCAAAGGAAAGGTTTCTTTGATAGTTGTAAGGTAATGTCCTTAGTTAGCCCTAATGTTCCAAGGTTTCTGGCTGGGGATATTCAGGTGTTTGGTGCACAGACAAGCTGGAACACAGTGCTGGTAAGACAGAGAGAGAAAGGAAGTAAGGCAAAGAGTATTAATTTAGAGAGCAGGTAAAGATGTTATGCAGACACAGATGTTAACAATAATACATTTTAGTTGTAGCTCTATCAAACATGTAACTTTATGTAGAACCAGCAGCTATTAATAATGCACAGCAGTAATAACTTAGTAAGCAAAATGTTACCCAAACACAGTTAGATATGTAACACCATAATTGGTAATCCTTTGTAGCGTTATCAGAAGTCTATGATTCCTTTTAGTGCCCGTAACTGCCGTGATTCAGTACCAGAGCACGTCCTTTCGACGTCTCAGGTAGTTTTGCCAGTATTTAGTAGTCAATGTTAATGAGGCTACTTAAGTAGAGGGCAGTATGCTTTTGGAGAGTTTCTACAAATCTCTAAAAGTTGTCAAACCTACAAAATGACAGTATTCTGCTGAATAATGTTTACTAATGATCTAACAATGTAGCGATTAGGAAAGGAGGTCATAACTGGTCAATAGTTACTAAAACAAATCTTGCGGCGGACAACATCTATAAACAGGATCCGCGTAAGGAACGCACTATAAATGTCTGCGTTTGCAGCAAGAGCAATAGTACAACAGCAGAAAAACGCTGTAAAGTTATAACGTTACCTCAAGGTACATTCCTTACAAGTCATAAAGCAAATACTCAGTTAGTATCTGCGTTTGCATTAAAAGGTACAGCAATATACAAGTGAGAGCAAAGAAAAACAATGTGAATTAAAAATAGTAGCGCCTAGGCACATTCACTACAAGTCACATGAACAGCGCTCTGATTGTGTCAGCGTTTTTATCCAAAGCTAAAGCACTGAATGAGTAAATTATAGTAAAATACATTCTAAAAACTAAATGAAGCAAACAACAACGTGAGTTTCTAAAAGTTGTGTCTAGGTACATCTATTGCAAGCCACGTGTTGAACGCTCAGATAGTGTCAGCGTTTGCGTTAAAAGCCAAAGCATTGTACGCATAACTTGAAAGTTGTAACAGTTCAAAAAGCTACAAGAAGCAAGGATAACACAGTGTTTCAATGTCTTTCCAAAGGAAAGGTTTCTTTGATAGTTGTAAGGTAATGTCCTTAGTTAGCCCTAATGTTCCAAGGTTTCTGGCTGGGGATATTCAGGTGTTTGGTGCACAGACAAGCTGGAACACAGTGTTTCAATGTCTTTCCAAAGGAAAGGTTTCTTTGATAGTTGTAAGGTAATGTCCTTAGTTAGCCCTAATGTTCCAAGGTTTCTGGCTGGGGATATTCAGGTGTTTGGTGCACAGACAAGCTGGAACACAGTGTCTCTCTTACTGTAATTCGAACACAGGAGCCGAGCACACAGCAGCCAGGTGGAGTGGAGGAGAAGAATAAATAATACGTCTTTTGAGTCTTTATCTCAATAAATCATACGTCATACAGCTAAAGCACCTAACCAAGGAACTGGACATAAATTGTTAATGCACCCCAATTGTTGCTGTCAATATGAAAAAGTCAATCAAGTAATTACATTTGCAAATCACTGCATCTACATTAGCATGGTTTATCTTGTGAACTAGTGACATGGAAAACAAGCCACATTTTTTGTGTGTTTGTGATCTTTAGATGCATACAACTCCACAAAGTAACTAGCATGGGTTTGAAAATGTTTTTTAACTCATGATGTGCACAAACTTAAACAGCAACTTTCATTTATTTGAAATGTGTTTTTGTTTTTCTACTACTGATTTGGGACTTGAGTTTCCCTTTGGTGCTAAGAGTGAAAAAAGGTGGCCAAATTCTAGCCTCCTAGTTTGATTAACAGACCACTCCCATACTGATTACATCAGCTTCTTAAATCATCTAACCCCACCCTGGGCCCTGTGACACCACCCCCTCTCTCAGGAGATTGGTTAACTGCCTTTCCACCTGATCCTTCCCTGTTTCCATCCCTTTATCTAGCCAGATACAGAGCTATCTAGCCATTTCTCTTTCACACTAACTTTACCACCTGGAACCTGTAGGGTGGAAGAATCTGAACAGAAGAGCCTTCAGTAACTCCTAGACTCAGGAAGAAGCTTGACAGTGAGGACCTCAGACTGGAGCACCATAAAATCATGCTCTGGGACCAAGAGCATTCCATTTCTCAGTGCAGTTACCCCACAACCACCAGGGATAGATACTGTATCTAGTAGGCCAGCATTTAACAAAATTACTATAATCTGCAGTACAATGTAAGCTGTTGTGTAAGAGCACCACTCCACACTACTATATTCTTTACACCATAGGCACAATTTGCCTATGCTCAAAGAAGATCTGAGATTCTTATGTTTATTAAAGTTTTTTTGTATACTCTGTAGTTCACCACAACATTCTAAGTATATAAGAGAAACATGTAAAATCTGTTCTTGATTTTTGAGTCTTTATCTGATTTGGAAGGGCAGGTATAGCTTGCAGAGGATACTGCTGCTCTGGAACAGACTTCCTATTCACATAAAGCAAAGTTCATCCTTGTCCATATTCAAGCACAACTTGGAACTTTGTATAGGAAAAGGAATATTTACTCCAGGACTGTACTACTGATGGTCACAGGCCGCTTCTAAATGCTTTTATACCATGCATGGGTCCCCACAAATTATCTGTGGTATGATCCCAGTTATTTTCATTCTCATTAGGGGTAATATATCATTTTTGACCTTGGGATAGGTAAAGCCACTAACCAAATGCACTAGGTTAATCTGAGCACAAAAAGCAAGACTGGCTAGTCTTGAAATGGCCCTCAAGGGCAGCTAGTCTGGTATTTGTCTATGAACCTATTTGAGCTAAAATGCTGAGGAGGTGTAATGGGTTCCACTGTATGGTTTTGACAGCAGAGAGCTGCTATACACTTCTCCCCATCACTTGTTCTCAAGTAGATATCTGAGGTATACAATCATGCTTTGTGTGTGTGTGTGTGTGTGTGTGTGTGTGTGTGTGTGTGTGTGTGTGTGTGTGTGTAATACTTGGTTTCTTTAACCCACAGTAGTTATGGTGCAAAGGAAGGAACTTGTAGTAAACAGGAACATCATCAAATGAGACATATTCTTTGGGTTTAGTGCTTGGGTTCCTTATTTTGTTATTGTTAGTGTATTTATTATATGGCTATGAATAAACTGGACAGCATCAGTCTATGAGTTTAATGTTAATATTTTAACTGTGAACACATTTTTACTTAAGACATTTTTTTTGCATGCACACAAGTTTGAAGTGCATGGTGTTGGACTATAACAGTCTGTATGGTACATAGCACAGATGAGTAAGGCTATGAGGTGCTTCTGTAGTGCAGGGTTTGAGTCCCTTCATTTGTCAGTTGTGTGACTCTGACCAAGTTAGTTTACCAGAAAGTGCTCCTTGGCTCTGTCTGAAAAGGGACACTTGCATCTAGTGGCCTGTCCCAAGCTGTTAGCTAATATTTATTTATTTATTATTTATTTTTATTTTATATTTGTTAACCAGAATTGTCTGACTGAACAAAAGCCCCTTTTCAGCAGAGGCCCAGGGAGAAAAGCTCCAAAACATAGTTACAAAAAATAACCATTACAAACACAGTCCATTATAATCATTATAAACATTATAATATGTTACACATTTTTCTTTTGAATTCCTGCACCCTTCACTTATACACTAATTAGTACTTCATTATATGTTGTCTGACTGAGTCTTGTAGTTTAATGGGTTATCAGATGCATTTTAGTAAATGTGAGTTTCAAGGAAACAGAAGTTTACTGTTACTCATGCTGTGTTTGTTTTCATTGTGAGACTTAGTTTGTCTTGTTTTGTTTAGCAAGTGCAGTCAGTGTCTTTTCCTGTAAAATTTTAAATGGTTTTAAATTAAATATAGTGGATTGTTTTAAATTCAGTCCAGATCTCTGTGGTCATTGTACATGTTTAAAAAAAGAAATAGTATGTGCACTGACAGGTTTTATGGTAATTGAGGAGATACAGCCAAATAATGGGATATTGATATGGCTGTGGGTGTAGAACCCAGTTTATTACCATGCATAGGGCCCCATCAAATGTCTCAAGTTGAAAGTGCCTCCAGTTAATCTAGGATGGACTCTTTCAAGTGACCCAAATAATCCATCGGGAAAGCTTGAGGGGGGTGCATAGTGTCTTACCATATGCAACTTCTCTCAGATGATAGTGGGACCAACATGAGTATTTCCTTGAATGGTTCATAGTAATACTAAAACTGATGCTGGGTTTCCTAGTTGTAATAATGTAATATGAGTTGAGGATGACATCCGTTGGAGTACAAGAGACTCCTCAGTAGTGGAATGGCAACAAAAACACAGTTAGGATTTCTGTCATAATTTTTAATTATGAGTGGACACAAGAACCACGTGTGCACTTCAAAAGAGTGGCATGTCATATGGGAAGAGGCTAAAAGCATGATATTGTGACATCCACAAAAAAAAAAAAAAACTTGATTTGCAGACAGTTAAAGTAAACAATATAGTCTGACCAGACTTTATTTACCTTTGAATTTGCTTCAATTTAATAGCAAGCAAGCTCTTGTACAAAAGGCAACAGGAAGATCGATCATAATATTAAGGGATGAGTAAAGCCAAAAGGGTTGAAAGTAGAGCATGATTAATCTATCCCATTCGGAGAAGTAAATGCTGTCTGCGTAGGATTGAGTCAAGGAAGAGGGTAGCAAAGAACAGTGTAGGTGGGAATAACAACTGCACTTTCTGCTGATATTTTGAGGTAAACCTCAAACTGAAACTGCTGTTGCTCCATTTGGTAGCCCTTCATTCTTTAAAATTGACACAACAGTTGCCATATTAGGTAAATTGAGTACATATTGACTACCCTTTCTGAGAGTAGCTAAGTTTGGTCACTGTTGTGAAAATGAGAGTAAAGTGCTGACCAAGTGTCCATGTGTCCCACAAGAGACCCAGGTTCAGTAAAGGACCCTGACTGCTAGTTTTTTCACCTGGGAAAATAAGACGAGTGTAATGAGAGGTGGAGGTATAAGTAATGACGTGACTGCCCTCTAGTGGACACCAGTTGTCTTGCAGGGTATCAGAGGTAAATCCAGTGTATGTGATGTACAAGTGTTTGTATATCCCATTCATTGATGTGACTGTGTATCACTTCTGATGATAAGGACTTTGACTGGTCATCTGAAGTGTAATGGCTTTCTGCAATATGTTCATCACACCCAGTCTGCCTACACCCTTACGAATTTGTTAGCTGTGAAAGCTTTGCCTTCTGAGAAGTTAGAAGGTCCACCTGGTGAAGGTTTTCCCCTGGGTTGCTTCTGAGATCATTTAGTAAGGAGCTGTTAGGGTACTCATTGTAGGTTGGCAAGGGGTAAGCTGGATCTCACCAATGGTCAAGTGGGGAACTGGCATACCTCTCAATCTATTCATAAAAGAAGTCTGGACAAAGCATAAAATAATGGGGACGAGGCCCAAAAAGTGGGATAGATTTTAATTATTGTTCTTTATAAACGTAGAGATTACTAGAATAACGGGATTTGTGTTAGCATGTAATTTCTGAAGGGTTTGAAGTATGAAACTCAAATGTATGTCATTGTTAAGTTACTACAATCCTCTGTGATTTGCCAGAAAACCACAAATGTTATGACGAACAGAACTAAATATGATGCAAAAATCTGGACAGTTGAGAGGTATGCCTGGGGAAATAGTAAAAAGAAAAATAAAGCAAGGATGGTACAGCAGGCACTCATTCAAAACAATTTAGTTTACCTCAGAGCAATGTATTTAACTAAGAATTAAAAAATACGATGAAGCAGAGATTCAGAATCCCTGCTGTTTATTCAGTAGCAGATCAACAGGTTTAATAACACAAGTAGAAATCACATGCAAATGAATGCAGTGGGTTAAAAATCCTGACGTGCCACAAATTGAAAATGCAATATCCATAAAGGATAACACCCCTGCCTGAAAGAATACTCTAGAAGTTCCCTACGTATATAATAAGCGATCCATGCTTAAAATACAGTGTGTGTGTCTGTATGTATATATGCACACATACACGCACACATACACACACACACACACACAGATATATATGTATATATATAAACATATATATATATATATATATATATATATATATATATATATATATATATATATATATACACACACACACACACACACATATATATATATATATATATATATATATATATAAACCAGTCCCTATCAGATTATCAAAGTTTCAAACCTCAAAACTCATATGGTCGGGACCATATGATCAAAGTTTAGAAATTTCGAACGTTTTGAATGGAGATTGCAGTACAACTTGGAATGAGAAATTTATCCTTTTCTGCAATGTAGTGCAATCTCTGAGTTGGTATATTTAATTAGCAGGGGGTGCAGGGTGACCATATGAATTTAAAGGTTTTGGAAGTTCAATAATCTGACATAGATTTTATATATATATATATATATATATATATATATACACACACACACACACACACACACACACACATATATAAATGTATGCGTGTGTGTGTGTGTGTGTGTGTGTGTGTGTGTGTGTGTGTGTGTGTGTGTATATATATATATATATGTGTGTGTGTGTGTGTGTGTGTGTGTATATGTAGTGTATATGTATATATATATATATATATATATATATATATATATATATATATGTGATATAATGTGTATGTATAGCAGTCTTAACTGTGCAGTAATTAAGGGTCTGTCTTAATTGCCCATCAAATAAATCCTTCTAAACACCTTTAGATGTCTCTGAAGACACCAGTATGGTAGAAATGTTGATAAAATAGTGGAGATTTAAAGAGAGCATACATGCATCATTATTCAGCTGATGAGTTATCATATAGAACTGAAGAAGTTATGCTAGCAATAAAATGAAAAGAGAATACTTAACTGTGATATCAGAGAGTCAGTATGCTCACTCGACTAGGTTAGGCACAAGCTTGCATCTTCTGCATTGTGAAAGAAGACCACTCATGTTGGCAGAGTACTTGCAGGTTAGCTAGATATCAGGACGCTGACAAAAGTTTGCTGAATACTGCATTGTACTCTTCTTTAGTCTAACTGACTAGGGAGGATTTGCCATTTGCCAAAGCTTTGTGCAGCTCCATGATACAAGTTGTAATTTAAGAGATGGCCGGAACTGAGCTCTTTATGTAATTTTGGAGTGAATGAAATTTGTTAAAATGTATACTGCATGAAAAATAGAGGAAGTGTTATGGTTTGTTTTCTTTTCTGTTACTGTATATGCACCTACGTCACTTTTTTTAAAAATGTCTTGCTTAATTAAGATGTTTAGAAACATTAAGAAAGCCAAAAAATGCATGCCATAAAAAACATACTTCCTGAAGTAGAAAAAATATTTGTTTTAGATATTGTCTGAAACACTAGACCCCTGCATATAGCCTGTACAGTGTTTGCTTGCTTATTTTATATAACTTTATGAAGTTAATCTGGATTATTATTCTATAAAAATACTGTGATTTGGCAGTGTCAGTGCATCCCTGTTAATCCACGTATAACCACTGACTCATAAATACAGATGTAAAAATGGAGTACAGCATCTGAGACCATCAATAACTGTAAGACAGATATGTCCTTTATCAGACTTAATTTTAATGCTACATCAGCTCACTCTACCTTCCTTTCAACCATTAGATAGCCTCTACATGCTTTAATGTTCCTTTCCTGAGAAACCTTTTGGTAATAGTAACTTCGGGCAGAAGGCTTTGACATTTATAAACATTAATGTGTATACTTCCTTACACAATTTTCCGCAGTGAGGGAAGGTCTTTAAAACCAATCCTTCTGTCATGCCAAAGGTGGCACCATCTCTTTTGTTGAATCTGTCTGTTCATTTGATAGTTCTGAAAGATTGGAGAGCACTTGCATACATGTGTTTGTTGGCAATAGTCATCTGTGAAGGAAAGAGAATCACTTTTTTATGTCCTTCAGTGAAAGAGAAAAAGGGCTACATATATGCCCAAATGCAACTTATCAAAAAAGTTGTCCCAATACTTTATTTCTATTATATGTGCAGTAAAGAATTGGATGGTTTTGTTACAGTTTATGGTATTACAGCAGTAGTTACATCTGCAGTGTACTTTAGAATTGATTCCACTCGGGTTATGTTACAAGTAGCATTTGAGACTACTACACCTTCCTTCACAGAACAGTATAATCCTGAAGCCATATCTAGGGTAGCATAGATTTGGCTGCACAATACTAGATCTTGTTTCCCCTTTCAGGGATTGCAATTTATTTCTTGAGATGCTACCTGGATGCTAGGATTTTCTGTTACTTTGACCCTCCTCAAAGACAGATAACTGGGTTTTGTGAGATACTTACTTAATACAGAGCTTTGGAAAGACATTACTGTAACGGAACGCTTCCCACTCCCCCCACCCCATTGTATGGAATTGTTTGTGTTTACTTGTTACTAGTTACTTGCACCATAGTTACAAATACTAATATGGTTATTTATTGAGCATTTTGATATTCCCGAGTCATTTATGCATTATCTGCCACAAGTAAATTTGTCACTAGTTGGAGATGATGGTTTCTGAGAAGTGAGGAAGGCACATGCTAGTTTCACATGAGAATGTCAATCTATCCACTTATGTGTGTTTGCCAGTATGAGACCAGAGTTAACCTTTGCATGGAAAAGAAAAGCTATAAAAGGAGTAGCCAGTGCAGATCTGCTGGTGAGTAAATCAGAATGTTAAGGCTTAATTGCTACTCTTTACTCTTACCTCTCTTCAGTAATACAGTTCAAGTTTATTCAGGAGTTTAAACCTAAGCACTGTTACAGATTAACAAGTGATAATACTCAGACTACTAATTATCAAAACCTAAATCAAATAATTCTGAGCAGACGTTAAAGCTGTTGAATACCAAATCAAAGCATAGGCAACCAAATATCATAAACCAAATAAAAAAATAGTTTTGAGCAAATGTTTCAAACTTTCTAGTATTGGGATCGATATGTGCCAGTTTGGCAAGAGATTCCAGATACAGGGCCACAGAATAAGCAAAAGGAAATGAGCCCTAGAAAAGTCCAAATGGACTTCAAGAGCGCAGAGTGCACATAGGCCAGTACTAGTCAAGCAATTCTTTAAGTAAGATGGACCCAAGATATGCGGGGCAAAATAAACCAAAACTGAAGTTTTTTTTTGTGCAGGATGAGACTGAGTAGGCAGCCAGTTCATTTGCTGAAGGACTGGTGTAATATGATGATACCTGGGCACCCCAGTTAATAACAGTCAAGGTGGTACATTTGGGGTGACTGCTTCAAAGAATTGTACTTTCTTTCTAAACACCTTCAGCATCAGATTGTCAGTATTTTAGCCAATAAGAATTGTCATTATACAGGGCTCTTAATGTAGAGTCATACTGCAGCTGAGCTACATACCCAAATCTGTTTGCAAGTTGTGAATCCTGTAGTAGGAATGCTTGATTGTGATACCTCTCAGCCGTACAGATTTTCGCCTCATATTTTTGGTCCGTTTTTCATAAAACTGTTGTTTTTTGCCAAAGTATTGTCAGATCTTTAAAGAGTGAAGTTAGAAAATAATGACAGGATATTGAGTTTTGGACTTCATATCCTTACAGAAAATGCATGCTAATACAAAACCTGTTATTCTATCAACTTTCTAAGTTTGTAAGAGCAATATTTAAAAATGTCCCTATTTTTGGGTTTTTGTTTCACTTTTACTTGTGGCTTTGTCCAGATTTCTTGCTTTAAGAGGTTGAGAGGTATGATTGTAACATCAGTTATTGAGTTATATTATAAGGATTTATATCTGAAGTATAAATGTATTTCTAGAATCTGGCTTCAGCAATGCTTTTCAGCAGCTCCAAAGTATTTGCAAAGCGTGTAGAATTTTTATTTGTTTTTAAAGTTTGGTTGATATGTTATAGATGATGGCTGAAATTTGTTTGGTGTCACTTTGCTGCTGCTGTATTCCACTGACATTTTTTTTCTGGATATTAATTATATCTTGAATACTTTTATTTTTAACCTTCCTTTCCCATTTTTTATGAAAACTATACTGTTGTATGTCTGTTCTAGAGAAGTTGCATGCCCATTTAAGTGGCTTTATTTCTGGCTACTGTGATGCCTTTTCCATTTTTACTTGAAATGGTAGCATATTGTCCCCTTTGTTTTAGTCCAGCTGCTCACATAGGGATGTATGCCAAGAGTTTCAGTTATCTATTAGCTTTAGCTCTCTAACAAAGTGCACGGAGTGGCATGACAGCTGGTGTGTGTTTCTGCTTTGTATTGTTTAGTACTCCTTGCTGTGCTGTCTAATTTTAACAGGTGTTTTGAAGAAACTTTTCTTCTTGCTTTTGTTAGGAGGCAGGTATGCATACAGTATTAAATGGCATACCATTACCCTCAGGTACTATCTGCTGCTGTCCTGTTGACAGGTTGGTACAAATCACTTGCAAGCTGTAAGCATCTAGTGTGTAATTAGCAATAGTGGCAGCAGTGACTAGTACTGAAGTTGGGTCACTATTTTTGGAGCTTATAGTAGTAAAGCTATACAGTCAAGCCATGCAGAGCAAAGGTGCTTCACTTACGGGTAAAATAATTCATAAAACTTTGGGGAGCCATGGAAAAAGGAGGCACGTTTGGGCTAATGTAATGATCTTTCTGTCTTCTTTTGCTTCATGATAACATTACTTTCTAGTCAAGACTGTGCGTTCTGCAGTTTGTAGTTGTAAGGTGAGGGCATGTCTTTTCATACTGGCACATTGCATTGTGTAAACTAGCTCAAAAATGTCAGAGAAGTATAGACAGGTTAGGGAGCATGACATAAGGCTGCTGTCGTCCCTACGGCCCTTCACTGTATGACTGCCATAAAGAAACTAAATGAAAAATATGTTTGATTAGCAATATTTGTATAGTAACTGATGTGGTGACTGAAATGATATTTGCCTTTTGTAGTACACCCTGTTCATCTTACATTATGCATTCTGCTGTTATTGCTTAGGCTCTTGGTCTTGCTGGTGTTATTCAAGGAGGTGATATGACACCTGAAGCAGCTCTAGCGAAACTTTCCTATGTACTAGGGAAAAATGATCTTAGTCACAAACAAAAGAAAAAGGTAAGTTATTCTGTTTAATAATAATAATACAGAACTGGACAACACAACAGTAATAATTAATGTAAAAAGTTTATAGCATTTTTATCTCCTAATTTTTATTTTATTTATTTTATTTTACATTTGTTAACCGGGCTAGTCTAACTGGATATATTTCCATTTTCAGCAGAGGCCCGGGGAGAAAAGCTCCACATAGAGACAAAACAGTTACATAGTATGCAAAAATGAGCAGAATAAAATGAGGTGGGAATAGACAATGAGTATTACATCATAAGATTCAACATTCATGAAATAAAAATGGACAACTTATTTAACATTATAAGATGTAAAAAGAAAGTAAAAAAGAAAGACATTAATAGAAAAAAGAGTAAGTAGATTAGTTAAATTTATAAACTGTCAGCAATAAGAAACGTTACCATATGGAGGAAAGGATATTTGAGAGGTAACCCTTACAAAGTGGAGGTAGTATACCTTTGAAGTAAATAGAAGGTAAAAGGAGAGGGAGAGAGAAGAATAGAGGAAATTGTGGAAGTTAGAGTTTTAGTCGGGGTTAAAGCAGGGACATAACCAGTGATTTTTAAGGTAAATTCTAAGTTTTTGTTTGAAAAGAACAGGAGATGGAATTGAAGTAAGTTCAATAGGAAGTTGATTCCAGTATTTACCAATGGTGTTGGAGAAGAGGGAGTCACCAGCAAGGTTATTGGATTTAGTTAAAGTTACTAGGAGTTTGCTTGAGGAGCGAAGTGAATTCAGGTTAGAGTAAGGGGTAAAAAGGTTGGAAAGTACAGGTGTGTTATTAGGTTGATAGAAAGCTCTTTGGACAAAGGTAAGTTGGGAAAGAAGCAACATGTTTTTTATTTCAAGCCAGTGAAGTTGCTGTAGGTTCAGACAGTGATGAGTTCTGAATTGATTACCAGTAACAAATCTAGCTATACTATTATAAGTGTTAGCCGGTTTAGAGAGATTGTTTTTCTTCAGGTTAGTATAAATTGGTGAGGCATAGAGAAGAGTGGAAATAAGATGAGAGTGGGCAAGAGTAACTTTGGCTGTTGGGGTTAAGAATGTTTTAATTCTGTAGAGGGAGCCCAATTTCCTGTTTACAGTTTTAATGGTATTATTGATGTGACAATCAAAGGTAAGATTGTTGTCAATCATGACACCTAGCAGCTTGGTAGTAGAGTCGGCTGATATAAGGGTGCCATTAATAGATGAGATAGAGAAGTCTAATGTGGGGGACCTAGTAGTGGGTTTAAAGAGGAGGAGTTTCGTTTTTTTAGCATTTAAAAGTAGGCAGCGTTTTAAGAACCATGCTTCAACTGTGTGGAATACATTTTGAGTAATAGTTTGAAGCTCTGAGATGGTTTTAGCAGAACAAATAAGTGTGGAGTCATCAGCGTATTGTATGCATGTAGCTTGGGGAATAGCTACTTGTAATACATTTATAAATAGGGAGAATAGAAGAGGTCCAAGAATAGAGCCTTGTGGGACACCAAGAGAAATTGGGAGAAGAGAGGAGAGTTTGTTATCCCAGAGGACTGCCTGTTTCCTGTTAGTGAGATAGGAAGTAAACCAGTGGATAGCCTTTGGTTCTAAGGCAAGAGAATCCAGGATTTTTATGAGGAGGGGGTGGTTGACCATATCAAAGGCTTTTGACAGGTCAATAAAGAGTGCTGAAGATAGGATATTATTATTGCGGTTTTTGTTTATAAAGTCAGTAAAGGAAAGGAGAGCGGTGGTAGTACTATGAAAAGGCCTAAAGCCGTGTTGACATTGAGTTAGAATGTTATTTTTAGTTAAGTGATTCATTAACTGATAGTGAACACATTTTTCCATGATTTTTGCTAGTGGAGACAGTAGGGCTATAGGCCTGTAATTAGAGTATTCATTGGAGTTTCCTCCTTTATGTAAGGGTATGATGTGCGAGATTTTCCAAATATCAGGTATGGTTTCTTCATTAATAGTTCTGTTAATAAGAATGGATATGGGATAGGCTATTTCATTAGCTGCTTTTTGGAGGAATTCAGATGGAAGTTGGTCAGCAGATGGGGTATATGGTTTAAGTTTTTGGATACATTTTTGGATAAAGGTGGTGGAGATGGGTTGTACTATGAAGGTTGGTTGATTAGAAGATGCTAGATCAGGGATGCTAGAATTGTCAATGGAAAGGTGAGAGGCTAATGAATTGATAGTATCAGTAAAGAAGGAGTTGAAAGCATTGGCAGTTTCATGGGAAGAATTCTTTTCAGACCCAGAGGGAGAGGGAGTGGTAGTTTGTCCAGGGTGAAGAAGTCTATTTAAGGTTGACCAGAATTTTTGGGGATTATTGTGATTCGCTTGCTGGAGGTTACTATAGTAGTTTTTTTGTCAGAAAGAATAGCTTTTTTGGTACTGTTTCTTAAGTGTCTGAAGGTCTGTTGATCTGAGGGAGATTTACTAGTTCTCCATTTTATCCAAGATTTGTTTCTGAGTAACATTTTTTGTCTTGTTTCCTTAGATAGCCAGGGGGCTGGTTTAGATTTAACTCTGATAGTTCGTTTTGGTGCATGATTATCTAGAATTGTTAAGAATTTGGTGTTAAAATATTGAACAGCTTCTTCAAGAGGAAGAGTTTTTAGAGGGTTCCAGTTACAGGCATTTAGTTCAGCTTTAAATAGGATAGGGTTAAAATATTTATTACTACGTGAGGTCCTGAAGGTAGGGGTATTAGTAGTGACATTCTTTTATCTTATGATATAGGTTAAGTTGTGGTCGCTAATGTCATCAGGCAAAGTACCGGCTTGATATTTTTGTTGTGGTTTGTTAACAAGAATCCAATCTAGTATACTTTCCTTGTTGTTAGGTTTATTAATCCTAGTAGAGGTGTTTATTGTCTGAGTAAAGCCATGGAGATTAATATGAGAGGCTGGGTTGTTAGTATTAACTGAGGACCAGTCAAGGTTGAAGTCTCCAAGTATTACAGTTTCTTGTGGGTAGGTGGAAGAGGCCAAGCTCAGGATATTTTCTGTTATTATGGAGTTATTTCCAGGAGGTAGATAGATGCAGATAATATAGATGGCTTTATTTGGGTTCAGTTGCAGCTTTGAAATAAGGAGTTCAGTCTTGGTAATCTCCAGGGGAACATAGGGTACTAAGGATATATTTAGTTCAGTCTTAAATAGGAGTGCTACTCCCCCACCCTTGCGAGTATTGCGGTCCAGTCTCAGAATGTTGTAACCTGGGGGAATGATTTCAGTATCTTTAGTGAAGGGTTTTAACCAGGTTTCAGTTAGACAGAAGATATCAAAAGAGTGATATTCAAGAAGAGAGTGGAGATGGGTGACTTTGTTATTGACACTTCGGATATTAAGGTGTCCTATGAGTAAGGTATTTGAATTAGAGGTTGGTAATGGAAGGGACGAGTTTGAAATAATAGGTCTGGCTTCAGAAGAAGTATTTGAGGGTCCTGGGTTGGGATGTATGTCACCATCTGCCAGGGTAGAGGGGTTATATTCTAAGTGTAGCTTACTGGTGAAGTTCAATAGGTATTTTAGTTTCCTTAACATGAGATTATTAGATTTAATGTGGGATAGTCTATGATATTTGGCTAGGAGGTAGCAAGAGGTAGATGTAATGTTTGAATGAGTGAAATTTAGGGTTATAAAATCTGAGGCAGTTTGTTTGGGAGAAGTTTTAAAGTGGTAATTATATTTTATTTCATAAGAGATCAAGAGATATGGTAGTGTGAGTACTAGAGAAGAAATAAGCAGGGGTACTAGCTTAGCTAGGTTATGTTTTGTTATAGAGGTCATAGATGGAGTTTTGTTAGTTTTAGAAGACATGCTGAGGAGGGGATGAAAGGAACTCCCAAAGTAAAAGTTAGGCTATGACTATAGTATAATTCAAAGAAGCTTGGTGGAAAAAGTCAAGGTATAAGCTTAGGTGTAAGAGGGAGGGGAGTTAAGAAGGAATGGGAAATATGGTAGATACAGGTGGGAGGAGATTTTCAGTTGAGGTAGGTGTTTCGGATAGGTGCAATTCCCAAGGGGGTGTGGAAAGTGAGGTATAAGGGTGAGAGTACCTGGGGTGGGTGGGATAAGGGGGTAGAGAGGGGAGCGGAGCGGGGCAGAAACAGTTAGAGGAGAGAGCGTAGCCAATCAGTTCAGCAGAAGAGCTGAAACACTATGTAGTTTGGAAAGTAAGAATAAGAGATTAGTGAGCTAGGTGATAGCTTGTTATGCAGGCAGAAAAACATAAAAGGTACAAGTTATATATAAGAACATAAAAGGTACAAGTGATATAAAAGAAAATACTTTACTGAGGGAAAAAGAAAGAGGGGTTAGAAAGTCAGCAACAACATACAGTCAATTTGTCACTTAACTGGAACCAGAACTGTTACAATAATGACCTAATACAGTCTGACCTATTCAAGCTCAAGCATTTAGTTCTCTAAGTGCAGGTTATAATACAATCTGTAGAATGCTTGTTTTAATAACTTCCTTTTTAAAAATAATTAATTTTTTTTTCTAAAGATGGGCATAGAAATAATATTCCTAATTAGTTTTTTCTTTTTTTTATTTTTCACTGAATTTTATAGAACAAGAATATGATTTACAAACTCATAGAAATATAAACATACAATATTTATTAACAATACATATGACAATATAAAAATACTATACATAACAAAACAAGCTATTTACACGGATGCCTAAATTAATATGTTCAAACAAACTGTCTTCAAAGCATAACAAGTGAACCTGTAGAATGTCAGTCATCTTTCTGTAGTATTTCTACCACTTTTTCCCAGGAATTGTAATAGGAAGTGATCCTTTCTGTTCTTTTCCTGATAGCTGATAACTCCATCTGGGATACAGACAACGCAATGCTTCTAAAGTCTTTAAAAGTTGGGTATTTGTCACTCTTCTAGTTTGTTGTAATTGTCTTGCGTGCAGTTGGTAAAAGAGTCCATAGAAGGGAAAACTTTGCTCTAGATACGCATTGTGGAATAGGGGCATTAAATGGAATCAGAGGTTTGGATACCTGAAACTTATCATTAAACACTGTTTGTAAAAATTGGTTTACTCTATCTCAAAATGTTTTTAGCAATTGACAGTCAAAAAACAGTGTTGCCAGTCAGTCTTTAATTTAGTTTTACATCTGCAGCAACCAATTTCCTGTTTAAACATTAATTCTAATCTATGTGGAGTCAAAAAAGACCTATGTAAAAATTTCCATGCAAATAATTTCCATTGGATTGACAGGGAAGTACATTTAGGAGAAATAAGTATTAACTGTTTTCAGATTATCATCAGGAGTTTGATTATTAACTGTTTTATAATAATCCCAGACGTTTTCTTTAAAATATATTTTAGTACTTTTAATTAGTTTGTAGATTTCTGATAAATAACCTTTTCATTGGACAGTGTGATTTACTAAATAATTGAAATAGTCAACAAATTTAGGGACTTTTTATCTAATAGTTGGATTCATTAACTCTCTTTGTTTAAAACATATTGCCCAAGACATTTTATTACTAGCCACGCATTACTGCCCAGTTAATTTTAATTTGCTCCATTGTTAAAAGATTACCATTATGTAACAATTCATACCAGTAGATTAACTCTTTTTCTTTAAGAATTTTTACTGTGGACACATCAGACATATTCATACAATCCTGGGTACAGGAAATAGGATATAACAAAAAAATCCAAGCCTTGATATCTGGATTCTTATTTAAATAATTGTTGCATAATTTTAGTGCATCTGTTATAAATGTAGAACATATATTTCCTTTTGTCAAGGACTATATTTTCTCTCACCAAGCTGAATAAATTGTTGGATATTAACCCAGTATATTGCGGTGACATTGAGTGACTTGATTTCAGCCAAATGCACTCATGTATCTCTTTCCATCTAGCTGAGTATGAGGTGTCTAGCCACAGAGATAAGGTCTTTATAGAAGATAATAATGCATAAACCTCTATATCTGGGAGATTTATGCCCCCCCGCCACTCTTCACATTAATTTAAATGGTGATTAATAGCTATTTTGGGTTTACTATGCAACCAAAAAAAGTTTAACATTAACTTGTTAAACAGTTTTATGTACTGTTTAGAGGGGAGAATGGAGAATGTTTGTATAAGATGCAATAATTTTGGAAAGATAATCATTTTATCATGCATAATCTGTCCTGCATTGTAAAAAAGAATTTGTTCCATTTTTGTATAAGGCCCTTAATATGAATTAAAATATTATAATTAGTATTTAATGTCTCACTTGAATATCTAATTAACTTGACCCCTAAATATTTGATGTTATTGTCAGAGGTAAGATATTGAGAACATTTCGTATTTAAATGCTTTTCATCAGAGTTTAAGAGCAACAATTTTGTTTTATTTTCATTAAATTTAAGATCAGAAAGTAGAAACCAAAACTATTTGGTTGATTTCAGCAATGCAGATACTGAATTATTATTGTAATTTAATGTTAAAATGTCATCAGAAAAAAGTTGAACCTTCATTTCTAGATTATTCCCAACCAGTATACCTTTAATGTTATATTCATTCTAATATACTATGCAAAGGGCTTTATAAGCAAGGCAAATAACAAAGGAGTCAAAGGACAGCCTTGCTTTGTGCCATTAGTAATTGATATAGATTTAGACAAACATGACCCAATCTTGACATAAGCTAAAGAATTCTCATAAAGTGATTTTAATAGTTGAGAGAACTTAGATGAGAATCCATAATTTTCTAGATCTAGATATAAATAGTTCCAATTAACGGAATCAAAAGCATTGTTTATGTCCAAGCTGACTAGGATCATGTTTCTCTTTGTGAGAATTATATAACCAATCAAAGAAAGTATTCTTTTAATGTTGTCATAAGTATTCCTGTTCTTTACAAATCCTGTTTGATCTTCATCCACCAGTGAAGGAACAACTGATTAATTCTATCAAAATGAATTAACACGAACATTTTGCAATCAACATTCAAAAGGGATATAGGTCTATAAGAGGAACATTCATTGGCACTTTTTTCAGATTTCAAAATGGGAGCAATTACTGTATATTTCTGAAAAGGACATATAGCTGAGCCTTCCTTAAATGAATTGAACACCTTTAATAATAGAACTACTGCTTCCTTAGGTAGAACTTTCATCTTCTCTGGAATAATGTTGTCTATACCAGGTGTTTTATTAAGTTTAAACTTATCAATTTGAGATTTAAGTTCAGACATTTTTATTTGTTTATCAAGTAACTTGATATGCTGATCCTGTAGTTTAGATTTGATGTTATTATATTTTGTGGTTCTAGTTCAACATTTTGTGACTTAATACTGTTATAATGTGTTTTAAATACTTCTAATATTCCTTCCAAGTTTGACACTTTCTTTCTAGTGCCTGGCACCTATACTTCCTTTGTTGGTTTGATTTTATTATCTTTTTAGTTCTATTTGCAATTCTGTTCTGATTTCTAGGATTCATCAAGTAAGAAACAAGTCTAATCTTTTCTAAATCAAACATTGTTTTGTGATGCAGAATTTCTATATATTTATTATTCTTCTCTTTCAGTTCATTAATTAGGTGCTTCATCCCCTTTTGAATATTAAGTTTTAAACTGTCAGTATTTGATTGCAGCTCCACCAAATCTATATTCCATTGTTTTCTCTTATTATACCAATCTAGTTTTGGCATATAAGTAAGAGTTCACTGAGTCCCATGTATCTGAAGTGTCATCAGTGAGGTTTATTTCAAGAAAGGATTGTATTTATGTGTTAAAAAAATCCTTAAAATCTTTTATTAAATTAAGTATATAGGATGGTGTTCTAGTGATAGGCCTCCTTTATCATGTGTGCGCTTCTAATTCAAATGTAAGGCCATTATGGCCTGAAAAGGGGCAAGCAGTTACTTTAACTTTATCTAACTTTGCAGTTAACTCTTGTGATAAATATACTCTATCAATCCTAAAATGAGAACCACCCCTGTATGAATGAAATGTGTAAAATAGTGAATCTGCATCAAATATTCATTTATATCTGCTAAGTTAAACATATCGGTAAATTCAACCAGTGCCTTAAATTATGCAGTTTTCCTATGTGTATAGATGCCACTTTAATTTATTATGCAATTGAAATCTCCAGCTAACATTATATTCCCCCTAGAGTAATGTATAATGCCTTCTATGTGTTGTTTAACTATTTTAACTCATAGTCCAAGACTCCAGTATAAATTCACTAATGTATATATTATCCCATTTATCTCTAAAGTTATCAAGTGATGCATTCTTGCTTTATCTTGATAAGTATTTATAACTTTAGGCATAATGGCAGAGGTTTTCCATAAAATCTTTACACCTCTTTTCTTTTGTTTATGATGTGAACTTGCTAAAACTGAATAATTGCTAATACTGAGTTTGTTTAAATCTACTCGCAGAAGATGTGTTTTCTGTAAAAATATAAGTTGTGGATTAGAGATTTTTAGATATTAAATCAAACTTCCCCTTTTACAACTATTATTGAAACCATTCACATTAATAGAAATATATTTCAGACAAACTATTACTACAGAATTACTCACCATGTGTATGTGGTAGAGAAAAAAATACATAAAACTGGTGAAAATAACTTGATTACTAGTGAAATTACTGTATTTTTAGTATACTTGGGCATCCCACCCCCAAAAAAAACAAAAAACAAAAAAGGAAGTAAAACAGTAATTACTGAATTAAAGAACAAACTATAGACTCTGTGGGGTAAAAAGAAACCATACACTTGAGTTGCCAACCCATTCAAGGGCACCCTCTAAAGCTGCTATCCTGTCTACCCCTGTCTGTCTGTCTAATAGCATTATTTGTAACAGAAAGTAGGCAAATATTAATTTGAACTATTTATCTAATTAATTTGTAAATGTACACCAGTCACCATACTAAATGAGAGCTTCCGGTTTAACTGATAACATATAAACTCATTGTAAACTGCAGCATTTATAATAAACAATAATGTAAATCTATCTAGTTCACCATAGATTTCTATTAAAAACAAAAAATAACAGTTCTTTTCATACCTTCTATTAATATAAACACATAGAAACATTTTAAATATTAAAATGAAATATATACATAAGTAGAGCTGTCTAGTAACCTCTAATAAGCTTATAAAGCAATGCAGATTAAAATAGAATTAAAATTAAAATAGCGTGTTTATCAATTTAAATTGCTAGACAGCTTAAACATCTGTAGTTTGACCTTTAGCTAGTGTGGTTACGTCATGTCTGGGCTGCTTGTCACACTATTATCAGGAAATTTAAACTAAGGAAATGCTTGAGCTGAAGAATAGGACTTGGAAAAATAGATGAGGTGTTTTTAGCTCACGATCTCTGCAGTAAACCAAGAAAGGAAGGTAAGTAAACTGTAAAAAACACATCAGAATTTCAGCTTGAGCTTGTGAAGTGATAACTGTAAATTCTTTCACTTCATGACAATATATTTATCTAAGTAAGCATTTAACTTAACTAAAACATTTTAAAGTATAAACTCTAGGAGTCTACAGTAAATGATTGCAATTATTTAATAAACTAGTCAAACTGCTATATTCATTAAAATAAATCCTAATGTAAATCTATGCTGCAAAATATTAGTAAAATCATTACATTTTCAATTGTCTCTATGGTAATATAATGTTGATCACTTAGCAAATATCACTCATAAACATTTAATTCAGTACAGAATTATTACATTCATTAGCAGAAACAATAAAATGTACGTAATTAAGTTGGAATAAGAATGATCCGTCTTTTTCTAACTTTTAGTCATGGTGCCATAGTATAGTAATATAAAGCAATGTGTTGTGGTTTGGAGCAGGTGAACACTACATATGTATGTTTACAATTATTAAGTTGCTTTGTATGGAGTTAAAACTGCTTAAAAAGGCACTGTAATAAATGTCTTTAATATAAATTTACCATAAGCAGTGTATATAATAGTGTGATGTTATATTATGAATGCATTACCAAAGGTCAATAATCAATATTAGAGAAATGAAAAATAAAGGAGCATTTACCTTTTTTTGTGAGTTTTGTAATGGTGAAGTTTTTTTCTACTAGAATTGTATATAAAACAGAAGGCAATTTAACTGCAGAGAGAAAAAGAAACAGTGGTTAAAATATTTATTTGTCCTGTAGTCTTTTCTTTTTCTTGTCTGCTACTTTCCAGTAGTTTTTCTCTGCTTGACGCTTGAGTGAATAAATAGAACAATCCATTTTTTTGTTTGATCTGTAATGTTGTTTGATAGACATGTAGCAGCAGAGTCTGGTGTGTCAAAGGTTTTGGTGCAATCCGGAAGGAATACTTTTAAGTCTTGCAGGGAACAGTAGATGTACTTTAAGATGTTTTTTTTTTCAGTTCCTTAATCAATGGTAACAATTCCCTTCTTTTTATAATTACTGCAGACGAATAATCATTGTCATATCTAATAATATTGTCATTGAACTTAACTGGAGAGTTAGCCCAAGCTGTTTTCAGTACTAGTTCCTTGTCATGTGAAGAAAGAAAGCATACAATTATAGACCTTGGATTAGAGTTTACCTTTTTAGAAAGTGAAGAAGATGCAAATGACCTATGGTCTCTTTCTATGCTATAAGAGAGGGATTCCTGTAGATTAAGATGTTTTGTAGCCAAGATGTGAGGAAGGTTATGATGTTGTCCCCTTCATTTTTTTCTGGCAAGCCATAGATGCTAAGATTGTTCTTTCTTGATCTGTTGTCTAGATCATTTAGTTTACTAATTAAGGATGTGTTATGCATTGAGAGAAACTCTACTTGAAGTTCCTGTTCAGATAATCTGCCCTCTAGGTCATTTAAGGATTTTTCCATACCAGCAATCTGGGTGTTATTTTGCATTATCATTTCTTTCAATAATTCAATTTGCTTTGTACTCTTGCCTTTAAAGGAATCCAGTTTCGTTTGGCTCTGGGAAGGACCTTTCTTCCTCCAGACAAAGTAGAGATGTTCTAATACTTCTTTCTGAGTTTTTCCAATCAAAACCAGGTATCTGCCAGGGAATTTCTTAGAATCCTTAGATACATGGATTCTGTGATGGGCATGATTCCATTGGCAAGACTTCAGATGAAGAAAATTCAATGGTGCATCAGGTCAGAATAGATTGTGCATCTACACCCTTTATCTTTTCAGATCCTTATATCGGTTTTTGTATAGAAGTTTCAGAATCCAGGTCTTCCATTCTCCCATCTACCTTCTCTTTAGTCTGTTACAACAAATTTTTCAGCCAGGTGTGAGGAGCAGTTTGCAAAGATATGAAAGTTCAAGGTCTGTGGAATATTCACGACAGTTGAAAGTACATACATATTGTAGATAATATCATTATTAAATGCTTTGAAAGCCATAAATCTTCTCTGCTCACCAGGACCTCTGCACGTTTTCACAGACAACACCAGAATGTTGTGGTAGTTAAAGAAATTGCCGTGATAGCCTAGGAGAGAGAAACTGTTTTCAGTTTGGCTGTTCAGGTTTCTTACATTTCATCAGAGCAGGACTTTGTAGCAGACAAAGGTAAGCAGGACCAGGACTAACCCCCTCTCCATGGGTTTGAACTTTATCCTGGGGCTTTCCAAGGATTGATCCAAATGTTGGGAACACCTTAAGTAGTTTTGTTTGCCTCCTCTCATAACAGACAACTTAAGAAATTCTTCTCCATGATTTGTTGCAAGCAGGCCTGGAAGACAGATGCTTTTCCGTTCATATGGACAGAAATGTTCCTGTATGCTTTTCCATCCTTTCCACTGATAGCCAGTGTTCTTTTAAAGATGCAGAAGGGCTCTGTTATGGCCCAGGCATCTGTGGCTCCATCTTTGATTGATACTGGCCAAAGTCAATTATCACAGGTTTCCCCACCGTCTGGATTTGCTCATAAAAAGATAAGTGTTATTTGATCCAGCCCAGTTTGAAAACTCTTCAATTGACTACCTGGATGATAGCATTTTTAGGCTCATTTTCCTGAGGTCATGCAGCACTTATTTAAGGAAACCTGCTACTAGGAAATCATATATTTGTAACTGGAAAATATGTTCTAGTGGGTGCTATCCTGGAAGCAGGTCCCTTTTAAGGTCTGGCTGCATCTGATTTTTAATTATTTATGTGAGTTACTGACCTCTGGTCTTTTTTACTCCTCTATCAAGGTTCATTTGTCATCCATTTATGCGTGTCTGCCCTTGGAGCCTCCCTTTCTGCCCATCTTCAGATCAAGCAGTTTTTGAAAGGGGATTTGAATATGTGTCCACCTTAAAAACAGGGTTCCTCCATGAGATCTTAAGTTTGCACTTCAAAAGCTTTGTGCTCTTTATCCATTCGAAGCAGCTCATTAGGCTAATTTGAGTTTCTTAATGTGGAAGACTGTTTTACTGATTATGTGACTTCAGAGGATAGTCTGATATACAAGCTGTTATGGTGAGTCAACCCAACCTCATTTTCCACAATGACAGGGTTTCTTTGAGAACTAATTCTTGTTTTATGTCAAAAGTGGTCTGAGAGTTTACCTGGAGCCAGTCTATTAATATCTCCGTCTTTTTTCCTGGGCCCCAAACAAGGGAGAAAAAAATCTTTTTAGTTTGTATGTCCAAAGGCAATTCATATACTACCAAGACCCA